>NC_079214.1:45634899-45827399 GCF_029633865.1 Lampris incognitus
AAAAAACGGGTCTCTATAATTTACACACTGATACAGGGATTGAAACAGATATCCTGGGACAAAACAAAAACTGCATGGGAGAGAGATTTGGGTGTAGAGCTTTCTGAAGAGGCATGGCGGGACAGCTTAACTCGTATTCATATATCTTCATTGTGTATACGACATGGGTTAATTCAGTTTAAGGTGCTTCACCGTCTTCACTACTCGGGGGACAAGCTTGCCAGAATCTTTCCCACCACAGACCCTAGCTGTCCGAGGTGCAGTCATAGTCCAGCCTCGGTGGGACACATGTTCTGGGCATGCCCATCCCTCAACAGTTATTGGGGACAGATATTTAATGTATTCTCACATATCTGTAAACAGACCATAAACCCCGATTTTCACACAGCCGTCTTTGGCATACCACCCCCTAACTGTAAGGTCACAACTTTGCAGGCAAATGCTCTAGCATTTGCCTCATTACTAGCACGCAGACTTATCCTATTTAACTGGAAGTCAAATAAAGCGCCTTCATTTTTGCAGTGGTTGAGGGAGGTGCTGTCCTTTCTACCTTTAGAAAAGCTCCGATATAAAATATGTAAAACCCGCAAAAACTTTACTTTGACCTGGAGTCCTTTCATAGACTTTATTGAAAGGTTTCCCTTTTATTGAATGTACTTTTTATTTACCTGGTTGTAACGAAAATACTTATAGATATATGTGTACAACTTTATATTGTCTTCAAAAATATGGTTATTATGTGGAATTGGAATAAGAAATCCCTGCGTAGTCCTTTTTTTTTTTTTTGAGCCTTGGGGGGGAGGGGGGATTCCTGCATGTTTATTTTTGTTGTTGTTGTTGTTGTTCGTGTGCTTTATATACCTGTTCCAAAAAAACTTGAAAATTGGAAAATAAAGTTTATAAAAAAAAATTGTACAAGGCCAGCACCACTCTTACACTCAGTTGCCAGTACCACTTGCACAACCCCAAATCCCAGACTCTGACTATCTTTTTTTTGACTTGACTTGGAAAATACACTTACCTTCTTCATTCTTCTTCAAACACATTCCTTGTGCCTGCGGAAGGACTGAATCATAACCATCACTGGTTTAAGTAAATGAACTGAGTATTAATATTATTGATATGGTGTATTATTGTGCCTTAGTTTTGGTGATTTTGTTATTGCTGGTACAATGAATGGTGAACAATAGTAAGGTTGAATCAATTTGTAATGTTGAACCGGGTATTGTTTTAATGTTGTTACCAAATATTATTGTTAATATTGGATCCAAATATTGAGAGTTGAGATTCCAAATTACCTATGTTAGGGTGCAACCAGTCAGACAGAAAAATAGTTTAAATAGTTGAAAAGAACTCAGTAGTTCAAAAACAGAAAAAAATGACAAAATAATAATTTGTTGCTGAACTGCACCTGAGGTATCTTTGTGGAATTGAACTGTAGATTAAACCTATGGTTAAAAATATACTGCTCAAAAAAATAAAGGGAACACAAGCAATGCAATGTAGCTCCAAGTCAATCACACTTTTGAGATATCAACCTGTCCAGTTAGGAAGCAACACTGATTTGTGAATCAATTTCACCTGTTGGTAAATTGTCTAATTTCCACCAGGTGGAAATTAGACAATTTGCAAGACAACCCCTATAACAGGAATGGATTTGCAGGTGGTGGCCACAGACCATTTGCCTGTCCTCATCTTTTCTGGCCGATCTTTGGTTAGTTTTTCATTTTGCTAGTGCCCTCACCACTAGAGGTGGCATGAGGCAGTATCTGCAACCTACAGAAGTTGCTCAGGTAGTGCAGCTCATCCAGGATGGCACATCAATGCGTGTTGTGGCAAGAAGATTTGATGTGTCTCCCAGCACAGTGTCCAGAGCATGGAGGAGGTACCAGGAGACAGGCCAGTACACCAGGAGATGTGGAGGGGGCCGCAGGAGGACAACAACCCCGCAGCAGGACTGCTATCTGGTCCTTTGTGCAAGGAGGAACAGGAGGAGCACTGCTGGAGCCCTACAAAACGACCTTCAACAGGCCACTAATGTGCAGGTTTCTGCTCAAACAGTGAGAAACAGAATGCATGAGGATGGTATGAGGGCCCGACGTCCACAATTGGGGCCTGTGCTCACAGCCCAACACCATGCAGCCCGATTGACCTTTGCCAGAGAACATCTTGGTTGGCAGATTCGCCATTGGCACCCTGTGCTCTTCACAGATGAGAGCAGGTTCACACTGAACACATGTGACAGACGTGAGAGAGTCTGGAGACGCTGTGGAGAACGTTCTGCTGCCTGCAACATCCTCCAGCATGACCGGTTTGGCGTTGGGTCAGTGATGGTCTGGGGAGGCATATCCTTGGAGGGCCGCACAGACCTCTACGTGCTAGCCAGAGGTACCATGACTGCCATTAGGTACGGGGATGAGATCCTCAGACCCATTGTCAGACCATATGCTGGTGCAGTGGGCCCTGGGTTCCTGCTCATGCATGACAATGCTCGTCCTCATGTGGCCAGAGTGTGTCAGCAGTTCCTGTATGTCGAGGGCATTGATGCTATGGACTGGCCTGCACGTTCCCCAGACCTGAATCCAATCGAGCACCTCTGGGACATTATGTCTCGTACCATCCGCCAACGCGATGTCGCACCACAGACTGTCCAGGAGTTGACCGATGCCCTGATCCAGGTCTGGGAGGAGATCCCTCAGGAGACCATCCGTCGTCTCATCAGGAGCATGCCCAGACGTTGTAGGGAGTGCATACAGGCACGTGGAGGCCACACACACTACTGAGCCTCATTTTGAATCGTCCTGAAGAATTTCCACAGAAGTTGGATCAGCCTATGTTCTCATTTTCCACTTTGATTTTGAGTATGATTCTGAATCCAGACCTTAATGGGCTAATGATTTTGATTTCCATTGATCATTCTCAGGTTATTTTGCTCTAAACACATTCCTCTGTCTAATAAATAAAGATTTTCAGCTGAAATATTTCATTCATCGAGGTCTATATTGTGTTTTTAGGTGTTCCCTTTATTTTTTTGAGCAGTGTACAAAGTACCAGTTCATAGCTCTTTGTGTTGTGTGGTCACTGAATATTGCAAATAGTCTTTTCTGCCTCCTGTTCGAGCCTGGTATCCAGGGCTCGAAATTAATGATGTCCCGATGTCCCGGGGACCATCAAAATTCCTACTGGGACACAAATATATTTTGTCTGGGACAATTCCGGGACAGTGAAAAAAAAAAGTCAAAGTAAACTTCGAAATAGGTGTTATTGCAAAGTCATTAATTATGAGTATCTAGACATTGTAATGATCTGTGCCCTCTGGCTATGTTAACTTATAACATTAATAAAGCAAGGACGACTTCTCTCGTGCTGGGTGTTTATTCACCGACCGGATTCCCACTGACGTTGTTACGTACATCACGTGACTTTGTTGTGGCGCTACGGAAAGCCGTAAGGGACATTAGCAAATCAAATATTACTAGCAAATATTACATCTCCCTTTTTCTGAAAAGTGCTGCTTTCTCTGCAGAGATACAGACCACGTTGAGCACGTTTATAAGCGAATACAATCTTAATAAGAAAGAATATGAAAGTGGAACTCTTATATAACTGGACTGCAACAAAGTAGTGTAAAACATTTCCTTCACTGTCTAAATGTGACACCGTAATAACATTTCATCTTTTTTTTCATTTCATTACTGGTAACTGCAAACAGCAGGTAGGTACACAAGGTAAGTGAACGCTGTAAATATTTCTTTTCAAAACATAGCAGGTATAGTACAGGTTGGTGTAAAATTCTCTTTTTTTAACATTCATAAGTCAAGGATTTGTCTTGGTTTGATCGTGCGACCTGACCTCGTGGTGTAACCAGGCTGTGTGTCTGGTTGTCGCTGATTGTTCGTGTCTGGAGGTTCAGCATGCTCTTGCTGATGGGCTTGTGTGTTGTTGTTAGCGCTGGTAACAGTCTGCTGTGAAGTGTGTGTGTGTGTAGTGTGAGTGTTCACTCTGCTTTGTCGCAGGTGTTGACGGTTGCGTTGGTAGATCTGACCTTCTTTGGTTTGGATGTAGTAGCTCCTCTCTGTGTTCGCTGGTCTTTCCACAGTTGCAGGTCTCCAGGATCCATCCTCCTGCCGGAAGCGGATTGGTGTGCCTGCGGGCAGGTGGGGCAGAGGTTTGGCTGTTCGGTTGTAGTATGCCTGCTGGCGCTGTTGACATACCTCTCTCCTTTTGTGAACATCCTCCTGACTGGCGATCTGTGGCTGCAGGTGTTTTGCTGTTGATGGGAGAATGGACCGCAGCCTCCGACTCATCAGTAGCTGTGCCGGTGATTTCAGGTTGTCCACCGGTGTGTTGCGATACTCCAGTAAGCTCATGTAGGGGTCTTTGTTCTCAGCTTTGGCTTTGTCCAGGATGCGTTTGGCCGTCTGGACAGTCTTCTCGGAGAGGCCGTTGCTCTGTGGGTAGTGGGGGCTTGTGGTGGTGTGTGAGAAACCCCATGTCTGTGAGAAGTTGCGGAACTCACCAGAGCTGTAGCACGGACCGTTGTCGCTGATGATAGTCTCGGGGATTCCGTGTCGAGCCATTGCTGCTTTCAGCTTCATGATGACGGCAGATGAGGTGCAGCTGTAAAGTCTTTCTAGCTCGAAGAATCTGGAGTAGTAGTCCACAGTGACTATGAAGTCCTGTGAGTTCCATGTGAATAGGTCTGTGCCTATCACTTGCCACGGCCGCTCGGGTATGGCGTGTGACATCATTGGTTCCTTTGCATTTGCGCTGCGCCGTTCTTGGCATATGCTGCAGTCTGCTACCGCATCCTCGATCTGTTTCCCCATGCCAGGCCAGAACAGTAAGTCTCTTGCTCGGCATTTGCTTTTTTCCACGCCAAGGTGGCTGGCATGGATGCGCTGTATCATGTCCTTGCGAAGCTTTTGGGGGACAATGATTCTCTCACCTTTGAACAGGATACCGTCCATTTCTGAGATTTCTGCTCTGTGGTTCCAGTATTCCTGGATGCTGGGCGGGCACTTTTTCTTTGTGTCTGGCCAGCCAGTGAGTGTGGCTCGTCTGAGTGCGGTGAGCTGTGGATCTTGCGCTGTTTCCTGCTTGATTTCTGTGAGTCTTGTGTCGCTCACAGGGATGTTGCTGAGGACTGTGTGCACTTGGGCCTCCATCCCTTCCTGTAGGTCACTGTCGTGGTGTTCTATTGACTTGCGTGACAGTGTGTCGGCCACCGGTATGTCCTTACCGGGGCGGTGGATGATTTGGATGTCGTATTTTTTGGAGCGCCAGGATCATCCGTTGCAGCCGGGGTGGTGCTGCTGCCAGTGGCTTTTTTAGTATTGCCTCCAGAGGCTTGTGGTCTGACTCCACAATCACTTTTCGTCCATACATGTACTCGTGGAACCTCTTGCAGCCGAAGACCACAGCGTAGAGCTCCTTCTCTATCTGTGCGTAGTTTTCTTCAGTGCTGTTGAGTGACTTGGACGCATAGGCAATTGGTTTGCCATCTTGGAGCATGACAGCCCCAAGGCCACTTTTGGATGCATCCACTTGGAGTCGCAGCTCTTTCTGCGGGTCGAAATATGAGAGTACTGGACCTGGGTGCTGTGTAATGAGATTCTTCATCTCTTGGAACGCCTTGTCGTGGACTGCATCCCACACAAACTCACTGTCCTGTTTCAGAAGCTGTCTGAGGGGTGAGTTTATCTGTGAGAGGTGTGGAGCAAATCTGGCGAGGTAGTTGATCATGCCGAGGACTGTCTCCAGCTCTGCTTTGTTCTGTGGGGGTTGCATGTCCTTGACCGCCTTCACCTTGTGTGGGTCTGGTTTGATGCCTTCGTGTGAGAGCGTGTGGCCGAAGTAGCTTACCTCGGACACGCATATGTGACACTTGTCGGGGTTGAGCCGCACCCCTCGCTCCCTTGTGCGCTTCAGCATCGCTCTGAGACGCTGGTCATGTTCCTCTTTAGTCTTGCCGAACACTAGTATGTCGTCCACTATGGCCGTCACACCGTCCAATCCTTCATATGTTTCATCCACGCGTCTCTGGAACTCGTCTTGAGCGGACACGATTCCGAATGGCAGTCTGAGGAAACGATACCTGCCAAACACTGTGTTAAATGTCGTCAACATTGAGGATTCAGTGCTCAGTTTGATGGCCCAATAGCCTGACCGCGCGTCTAACACGCTAAAGTACTCAGCTCCAGCGAGCTTTGTGGTGGCGTCCTCCAGCGTGGGGAGGGGGTAGTGAGGTCGTTGTATCACTTTGTTAAGAGCTCTGGGGTCTAAACACACTCTAAGTTTGCCTGTCTTTGGCTTCTCAACAATAACGAGTGCGTTCACCCATTCTGTGGGTTCTGTTACCTTACAGATTATGCCGCCTTTTTCCATGCTGTCAAGCTCGTCCCTCAGTTTGCTGCGTAGGGCGATGGGGATTCTGCGTGGCGGGCAGACGACCGGCGTTGCATCTGGTGTGACGCGGAAGGTGCACTCGCCTGGGAACTCTCCTATTCCTTGGAAAACATCTGCATACTCATCCATTATGCTCTGTGATGTGACATTGTTTTCCTCGCTCACAGCCATCACTATTTTTACCAAGTTCAGGTCACGGCATGTTTTCATTGCCATGACTGGTGGGGCGTTTGTGTCAATGACGTAAAAGTCCAGCATCATTGCATTGTCTCTGTACTTACATTTGAGTTTGCATGTGCCTTTCACGCTCAGCGCGCCTCCTCCATATTCAGTGAGTCTGTGTATTGCTGGTTTCAGTGTCACATTTTTGAACAGCGCCTGGAACAGGTTGGTGGGAATAGTATTGGCCTGTGCCCCAGTGTCTAGTTTAAACTTTACCTTCTGTGGAGGTGTGCCAATTCCAACCTCTACGTAAGCCTGCTCGTTGCTTTTTCCGTTGTTCTCTATTGAGATGCAGTCTATGTACAGCTCTGTCTGTTCTCCCACAGCGTCGCTCTCCACTGTAATGTTGTCGAAGTACAGTTCTTCCTGCTCTCTGTCAGTGGTGTACTCTTCTGGGTTCTCTCCGACGGCATGTACTGTGCCGCGGTAGTACTTTGTCTGTCCCTGGGAGCTAGACTTGCATACTTTAGCAAAATGATTGAGCTTCTTGCATTTAATGCATTGTTTACCCTTAGCTGGGCAAGTGGCTTTAGCGCCGTGTAGCCCTCCACAATAGCTACACGCCCTGGCGGCGGTGCTAACGTCCCTTTGTCTGAAGTTAGCGTTAGCTGCTTTGGGTGCGTTCGGTTTGTAAGTCTTTCTGCCTATTGCGTGCACCGTTTCATGTGTGCTGCCCTGGCCCATAAACGTTAGCTGTTGCTTTGCTAGCTCGTGTGAGCGGGCTACATCTATGGCTTTTTCTAGCGTTAGCTCAGCTCCCTGGCTAAGTAGCTTTTCTCTCACTCTGGGTGAGTTGGTGGCAAACACGATGCGGTCCCTGACCATCTCGTCGGCATTTGGGTAGCCACAGTCTTTGACTAGGAGCTTTAGCTCAGTTATAAATTGTTCGAAGGATTCACTCTCTCCCTGCATCTTTTCATGAAATTTATATCTGGCATAAATCGGGTTTGCTTTGGGGGTGATGTACTCAGTGTACTTATCGTAGTACGTTTCTAGCTTCTTGGCTTGTTCTCCGCTGAGTGTCCAAGTGTTGTGCACATCGCGCCCTTTTTCCCCTATCCAGAGCAGGAGGTAGCTGCATTTCTCCTCTTCGTTCTTCCCGCGCAGGGGGCCCGTGAACATTAGCTCCGTTGTTTGTCGAAATCGTCTCCATGCTTCAGGTAAGTTCGCCGATTCCCAGTCCATCCGTGGAGCTGGAACGCCGTACGAATCCATATTGGGTATTTAAACTCCGCTACTCTGACACCATGTAATGTTCTGTGCCCTCTGGCTATGTTAACTTATAACATTAATAAAGCAAGGACGACTTCTCTCGTGCTGGGTGTTTATTCACCGACCGGATTCCCACTGACGTTGTTACGTACATCACGTGACTTTGTTGTGGCGCTACGGAAAGCCGTAAGGGACATTAGCAAATCAAATATTACTAGCAAATATTACAGACATTACTTTGTCGTTTGAATAATTTAATAAAAACATGTGAACGGCGAAACTACAGAAGGTTTACGTTCTTGCGGCACCCCACGATAGGGCAGTCAATTGCCTGTTCTTGCAAATCATAGAATGCATTCTACGTCATCCACTCTGCCAGTGGCTGCTGCTTGACTCGCGCCAATGCAACATTCATAGAGCCAGAGCAATAGACCATCATCAACGACAGTTACAAGAAGAATAAGAAAGAAATGCTGAGGTGGTTGAATAAACAGCCCCCTGATGCAAGCCCCAATACTGCCGACTCCCGAAACGACTGCCGATCCCGAAACTCCCGAAACTAATATTCATATGTTTAATAAAAGAGTAAGTACTTTTTAAATTTATTTCTAGTTTTTCCCCTTATCCCACCCGATTAACCCAATGGCATATGGCCGGAACTCTTGTTGAATAACTACCCTGGCTCACGTTTCCACAGGAAGGAGATAGGCGTAACACCAGCTTCCTTCAAACTCGTGTCGGCTGCTCTTGCTATTTTACACGCTGAAGCCTCGCATGGATTGCATCACCTTCAAGCCGCGAAGGAGGCGTAGGGAGAATGCTTTCAGTTGCTTGGCTGCAGGCGCCTGGGTGGGCCAGAGGGGTCGCTGGAGAACGACGAGTCCCCGAACACTACACTTATCTACACCCACTATCCCTCGGGTAAGGGTTGCCTAATGAATGCCTTACCCCGTGGACGCTCTGGCCGTGACAAAGAATAAGTATTTTAAACTTATATGGCGGACCAGAGTCCATGGTGTGATGATTATGTGACAAAAAAGGATCAGATTATATGTATTCTGCATAATTGGGGGGGGGGGGCGATGACAAGAATTAAAATTTGGGACACTGTTGGTTATATCCGGGACAATACAAAGTAGAATTCGGGACAGTTGTGGGACACTGAGGAAAACAGTTAATTTCGAGCCCTGCTGGTATCCTCTGATTCTGGTCCAGTATAATTGTAATCTTTACTACTTGTCAATTTACTGCATTATCAACACTACCAGTAGTGTTAGGAGCCGTTTGCTACATACAGACCCATATTTACTGACTTACTGACGCAAAGGGTAAGTAGGGCCCGACATGCAGTGTCAGACAAACCATGTTTTTCTTTGGGTTAGGTTGTAAGCTAAAGATACAAAATCGACACTACAAAAATATGTATATTTCAACATTCTAGGAATGAAAGATGTGGGTCAAACAGTGTTTGCATAGTCATAGTCTTTTGTTCAACTGCTTTGAGTACCAGATGGGCATGGGTAACCTAAGAGTAATAGCATAGAAAGTTGGAATAGTTTCATTTCTAATTAGCTGATTTGCAGAGACACAAAAATAACTGGGGGGGGCATCTAACAACTTCCCTTTTAACTAATAAGATATAATTGAAGATCTCATACGTGACCCCATTACCTTGGCTATGAGTCTGGCCCTTTCTCATAAGGAACAGCTTGAAATTAATTTTATGGATTGAACATTACATGAACAAGTCACATCTTTACATGGATGCAAAACCAATTAGGAAGTTAAATCATTCTATCAACATTACAAGTCACATCATCTCTAAAAAAAATTTAAAAAAATCACTAAAGTCCAAACCACATGGACACATGTGGAACCACATGGTTCAATGTTACATTTGAAAGGTATTGATCAAGAGAGGGGCACAAAAGAATGTCCAAGGCATTAGACATACCATGGAATACAGTAAAGACAATCATCAAGTGGAGAAAATATGGCACAACAGTGACATTACCAAGAACAGAATGTCCTTCCAAAATTGATGAGAAGACAAGAGAAAACTGGTCAGGGAGGCTGCCAAGAGGCCTAAGTCAACATTAAAGGAGCTGTAGTAATTTCTGGCAAGTACTGGTTGCTCCCTACATGTGACAACAATCTCCTGTATTCGTCATATGTCTTGAATATGGGGTAAGGGTGGCAAGATGGAGCCTTTTCACATCGGGGGAAAAAAAAAACACCCAAGCCTTGCTAAATGTTGTAAAAAGTTACATCCATTCTCCCAAAACCATGTGGAAAAATTTGTTATGGTCTGACACTGAGGTTGAACTTTTTGGCCATAATTCCAAAAGGTATGTTTGGTGCAAATACAACACAGCACATCACCAAAAGAATGCCAGCATCAAGCTTTGGGGCTACTTTTCTTCTGCTGAAAATGGAGCTTAAGTCAAGGTGGATGGAATCATGAATAGCTCCAAATACCAGTTGATTTTGCTGCAAAACCTTCAGGTGTCTGCTAGAAAGCTGAAGATGAAGAGGAATTTCACCTTTCTGCACAACAACGACCCAATGCATACACCCTAATCAACAAAGGAAGGGCTTCACCAAAAGAAGATCAATGTTTTGGCATGGCCCAGCCAAAGCCCAGACCGGAATCCAATTGAAAATCTGTGGGGTGACCTGAAGAGGGCGGTGCACAGGAGATGCTCTCGCAATCTGACAGATCTAGAATGTTTTTGCAGTGAAGATTTGGAAAATATTGCCAAGCCACAATGTGCCAAGCTGATACTGAGTGCTGTAATAAAATCAAAAGTTGCTTCAGTAGGTATTAACATAGGGGTAAACCACTTATGCAACCAGGTTATTGTAAATTTTTCTTTTTTCCCTAAAATGTATGATTGTTTTTCACTTTATTTTTATAGGTTACAACTTTTTAAAAAGTGGGAGAAATTCTGACATGATTTATCTTGGTTTCATTTTTTTTTTACATCACAAAAAACTTCCATTTTAACAGGGGTGTGTAGACTTTTTATATCCACTGTATCAAGGATCTCAGAATAAAAAATTCATCCTAACTGCCTGAAATTCTCAGAATGAGGCAATTTGCCTTGTTCTTTTACAAATGCAGATGAGGGAAAATTGTCAACATTCCTTTTCCTTTTCATGTAAGTTAACCTTTATTAAGGAGGGTGAGAAAGGTGTCCTCACCCATTATAGTTCCCAGCAGATGATACTGAGACAAAAGAGATGTGCATACATTCTTTGGCAGGAGGGATGTATGGGAACATATAACAATATGAAGCTTATGAAAAGAAGTTGACTTGATAAAATATGAAAATTTTTATTGATGGATTTTATCCAGGACGCAATCTCCATCTACATTGTGATCTTGTGCCATCTTCACTGAAACAAAATGTCTTGCTATTTTACATTTCTTTATAACTGAAAAAAGAAAATAGTTAAGGTCCCAAGCCTTTTACAAATATCCATTAGTTTAATAAGAAGTCAAATTACATTTGATCCATTATTTAATTGATGCACAGATTAATGTACTAATCCACAGATTAAATAATCCCCCACCACTCAGTTGCTGGGTTTCTGGGATTTGTTGGTGCTATGGATCTGTTAATTCATATTAACAGACCCATACATATTACAATTTATATGTATGGATCTGTTGTATGTATATATGTATGTATCTATGTATGTTGGACATACATAACATATTAACCTGAAGATACATATTAAGATATGTATTTTCAGGTGTGGATGAGGATATATCTGTGCGTCAAGTGCTGATCAGATAGATAGATAGCTGATTAGATCAATAGATAGATAATTAGCCACACAACCAAGGCCAGTAGAATTTGTTTTCAGTACAGTATGTTAAAACTCTGCAACACAATACATACATGGACAACAGCAGACACTCCATATATTAACACAAAAAAAAACTGATACAATAGGATACATTAGGTGAATGGTGCGTATGCATACGCAAATGTGATAATAAGTAAAGCTACCTGGAGCTACCTAGGAGCTCTGGCACAGAGACACAGACAAAGATGGTAGGTGAAGGCTCAACAGCCTGTTGATTTAAAATCACAAAGACTCAAAAACACCTGAGATAATAACAAGACATCTTACAAGACTCATTGGTTGGGAGAGAGCCGCATGGTTCCATGTCACTGTATCTCATTCTCTCCCAGTCCCTTTTGTGTCTTTGTGTAAGTGCAAATGATATTTAATCCTTGGGGCAGCTGTCTGCGCCTCAGTCTGCCACACCTGCGTAGAAGCCAAGCTAAGGTAATGGTGTTTAGCTGGTCCAAACAAAATTGTCCCAGAGTGAGCCTCAGCACTCCTTGCATATGTATCCCTGCCACGAGTTTACATTCTGAGAGGTTCAAGCACAGGAGGAAACATTAGCCATATCTACATTCAAATGTTTAAAGTAAACACCTATTTTTAACCCATCTCTGCCCACTCACACTTTGAGCAAAGTCCCTTTTTCCTTACTTGAAAAAAAAATGCATTCCCTCATTTTACATGGCTGCATTTTAGAATATAGCCTCGGGAAGCCAACCCGAGGCTATATCTGACAATCTCAATTTTTGCTCTGCAAGATATAGTCTGGGAAGATGTAATGGAACGGTTTCCTTTATTTTTAGAGCCTCCCTGCCACTAGGGGCATAGTTCCATTATCTTTAGAGTATTTTGCTTTCTAGTGGCATACATAAGTACTGCAGTTTCAGCTACTTCCTTTTCCTGCGACAAAAAAGAAAATGGCATGTCTTCAGTGCAGCAATATTCATGCTCCATCATTAGCCAACACCTAGTTTCTACCCCTTTGAGTGGCAATATCTGTAACTAAAGCTATTATCCATCATTGCTAGAATCTTTATTTTGAAGTATCTACTCATATATTTTCGTAATGTGTGTGTGTGTGGTGTTAGTGTAGATAGCGGGACCGATACTAAAGCACTTATGATCCTAATTCATTTTGGAGGTGGTACGTATTGTCTCAGAGAGTAAGGGAAAATCCCAGAAAATTAAAATTACGCATAAATTATGCATAAATATGCATTTTTCTAAAAATGGCTAAAAAAAAACACTTTTCTCGGCATTTCAGATGATTCTGAGCATCTTTGATTTTTTCACCTATATATAAAAAAAATTTTCTGGGACTTAGAAATGTTTTGGCATTATGCAAAATATATGCATTTTTGCAAAAATGCACTTACGCTCCTAATTTTTTTTGGCGGTGGTAGGTATTGTTCCAGAGAGGACCAGAAAAATAGCAGAAAATTAAAATATAATTATAATAATTATGCATAATTATGCAAAATATGCATTTTCTAAAAATGGCTAAAAACCACTTTTCTTGGCATTTCAGATGATTCTGAGCATTTGGGGGGAGGGAGTTGGAGTGGGGGGGTAAACAACTTTTCTCGGCATTTCAGATGATTCTGAGCATTTGGGGGGACGGAGTTGGAGTGGGGGGGGGTTAGGGGCAGGGGGAAGGTTAGTCCATGGGCCAGACGATATTTCGGTACACTCAAGGTGGCAAAACTTACTTATAATTTTTGAAAGGATCCATGTCTGTAGATGATATTTTGGTATGATAACCATTCCTGTGTGGCAGCTGTATCACAGTTATCAGCTCATGAAGTTAACCACCCGCTAAACTAAATTGCATTTTAGACGCTGGTGCATATCCTGGTTTAGCCTCATGGTCAGGACATTTTTCAATGTTCTATAATATTGTCTTTGGTATCATTTTAAAGGGGACCTTCTTAGCTTTCATTCAAGCCCTGTTGTGGATATTTCTCACAAATATAGAGGTCACTTGAGCTCTTCAATCCGTCAATAACACACATCTTTCTGCAATGTTCGCCTAAACTATATACTTTCTTTTAGCCCTGTGGCATCTAGGAATATCAGGGGCACAAAACACAAAAACTGGAATACTCACAGGACTGTAAAGATTCAGGAAATGTATAATATACCCATACTATTTCATTGTGTGAGGTGATTGTGAGCCTTAAATGAGAACTAGACCAAAGCCAGTTAGGTCACAAACTGGTCTCTATACATTTGTTTAAATACACAATCAAAATATATGATAAAAAGGAATACCATAGTGAGGTAATGAACTATTTTAATATTTTAAACAACATTGACATTTACATATACTTAGTCAATGATACATGTAATCCCATATCATTAGTGGGTATATGTAATGGTAATGGGTAGGGTAATGGGTATATGTGAATATGGTTACATTATTGTTATCAAGCTCTGGGTAACCAAGTCCAGAATCAACATCCTGTGCATCAATAGACTACTACCACAGTAATACCATCAGAATCATCACACTGTCATTCATCAAACTGCTCGTTTCTCTCATCATCTGACTCCCCAAGTTCAAAGTCCAGTTCTGGACCATCCTGCTGTTTTTGGTTACTGCAGGTCTGTAACCTGCACATGTCTGTGCATGGAAGTCCATTTGACAGGCACATGCAGCTTGGCATTTTGCATGAATGCACACACTTGCATGTTAGCATTTCCAAGACCACATCTGGTGCAGGTGGGGAGCGCATCCAGTAAATGGCCAGCTTGCCTTCATCGTCTGTCCATCCATACTCAGTAGGGCTTGGCACCACAGGGTTAGCCTGCAGACAGCACTTCCATATTGCTGCCTGATAGTTGGCTCGTTGAACATGCATAAAGAGACAGTCTCTACATGGTGGCAGCTGGCTGGACTCAACCTCTCCCCTTTTGGTGCAGAAGAGCTGGTAACGCAGTTTGTTCACCTCAGCAGTGCTGCTATTAGCAACATACATCCGACAGGTGAACTGCTCAATTTTCTGGAACAGCTCATCACTCACATTCCATGTCTGTCCCAGTTGACTAAAAGTCTCTTGGCAGGAAGTGTGCTTTCTCACTATCTTCAGGGCATTCAGCTTCCCTCGACCAGCGAATGCACTGACAGTGTCGCAGCCTGTGAAGGCATGTAAGCCAATTAGGCTGTCACAGATGCTGTCTCCAAGTGAACTTGCCAGTTTGGTGATGTCGACAAACCGTGTGCGGTTCTGAGTCCCACACTTCTGGTAGATGGGACAGGTGATGTCCTTCTGGAAGCCAAGACAAAGCACCATGACATCAGTGTCCTCAGCTGTGATGATAACTGACTTTGAGCCCGCATTTGCTGCATGCAATGCATGCAGGAGCAGACGGGTGTCAGCTTCTTCATGTGTGGAGTGCAGTTCTGCTGCTTCCTCACACCCATCTTCTGTCAACTTGTAGCAGGTTTCCTCACAGGTCATGTACAACACCTTGCCATGCAGCATAGCTCTGTATCGTGGGAGTTTCCACTCTTCCACCAGAAACTTGATGAGACTGGTCTTGTTGGAGGAACTGCACAGAAATTTTCTCCACTGCTGGACGTGGTGTCCCCCTGCAAGATTCTTGTACTGGAGAGTGATGTCTCCACCCCGGTTCAGTCGTTCAGCATCTTTGATCGAAGTCTGGTGATAGACATCAAAAACAACAGCAATCCTCCCACTCTGTGCTCCCTCATGGAGGACCTGGGTCAAGGCTGACTCTGCCACCTGTGCAAAGGTTTTGTTGTTGCCATTCATTTTTTGGACCAGGCTCATCCCATCAATGATGGAAGTAGATGGGATTGGGATGTCTTCTGCAGGAGATACATTCTTTTCAAGCTCTCTGGCAAGTGCAGCCTTGTTTGTTTTTCGTAAGGACCCATCAGCATTTGCCAGTGCCCATGGTAGTGGGCCCAATGGGTAGGCAAGGACATCCTTCAGATTCACCTTCCTGCTTTCAGCCACCAGGATCATGTGACTGAAAAGGTTTCTATCTGCCTTCAGAACCACATCCTGTGCTTTCTTTCCATGAGCTTGTTTTGTGCTGACATTGGAGAATGTTTTCAGACTTTGCTTGGTCATCTTGTCGTGGAATTTCCCAGGTGGTGGGTCTGCATCTAACCTTGTTTGCTGGAATGCTTGGTAGGCCTCTTCTCCTTTCTCAAGAGCTCTCAAGAGATCTATGGTCACATCAGGTGGAGCCATGTTGCCAGTGGAGAGGCTAACCAAATCAATCTCATCAGGGGACATAGGATTGAGCCAGTTATTCTCCATAAGGTCCATGAGAGACTGGACATCTGCTTCATCTCTCTTGATCCTTGGACTCTGTAGATCTGGATGAGACCATCTGCACCTGCCTTGACCTGTCAGGTCTCTCAGCTGTCTGAGGTACATGCTTCTATACTCAGCTGTGAGATAATATTTGGTCACAGCTCCTGGCTTCAAGCTGAATCCCTTTGTCCCTCCAGCTGTTTGGGTGTCTTTGTTCACCGTGTCTTCTATAGCTTGGTCAACAGGGATTCGGCCAAAGGGATTGGTGGAGCCCAGTTGGACTGAGAAGCCTCCTTCCATGAATTCTGTGTACACATCTGGGTGTGTGATGGGCAGCTCAGACATCTGGGCGTAGTAGTAGGGGAGGTAGCGTGCATAATTCATCCTGTCATAAGCAAAGCACCATGGGATTATTGCTCGAATGCTAGCCAAGTGTAGCATCCAGTCTCCCTCTCTGGATGCTCGGATGAGCCCCAACAAGATTTCAACCATGTCCAAATAGGACATCCAGAAGTTCGAGAGGCTGCCGTTTCCACCTTAAAGGAACTCACGGTAGACTTCAAATAGATCCATGATGCGTGTACAAGAGCTGTTCTCGAGGACCTCCTTCAAAGCATGTTGTGAGACTTCTTTCCCAAGGCTGTCAATGGTCTTCAGTGTCTCATTCAGGTGAACCATGTCATTCCTGTGAGTTTCTTCCAACCAGGACAGGAAACCATTCAAGGTCAGTCGCATGAGAGCCTCATACAGGAGCTTGTGTAGTCGCACTGCCCTGTTGTACTTGCGGCCATCCATAACACCAGCAATTGAGCCTTCTGCAATCATGCCAGACTCAATGCAGAGGTCTTTGAGTCCAGCATCTTGGAAACGCTTTCCTATTATTGCCAGCAGTGTGCAGATGGTGTGGAATACCCCAAGCCTAACGATGATATCATGGAACTTGTCATGGTGTTTCCATGTGATCTCGACAGCCTTCGCATACAGGGCTTGGTCAAAGACACAGACAATCTTCCTCAGGCCTAAGCACTGCATGATGCTCAGTGACTGGTTAAGCACCTCGTTGACAGTAGACATTTGTGTCGCTGGAGCATTGATGGTAGGCAGATAGCCTATATTGTCGGGGATGACCGTCATCTCTCCTCGAGTCAGGATGTTGAAGCCTGTCCAGCTGCTGACTGACTGTTCTTCTTGTTGTGACATGCGTGCTAGGACACAAAGAAGGTTTTTCTCTCTGGCAAGCTTAGTCTTGGCTGCAGTATCGGCATCTGACTTTTTGCTTTGTGGTGGCCCTACCCGTTGTCCAGCATTGTAAGTTGGTAACATTGGTGGGGGTCCATCAATGCTTCTCTTCTTTGTTTTGGGAACAGTGGGCATGGGTTGGACAGGAAGTGGGTTGACTGGCTTTGCTTGCACAGCAATCCCATTGACTCTGTGAGATGTTCCCTCACCACTGACAGTTTCTTCAAGACGGTCGATATTGTCCCAGGCTAAAGTTGTGAATATGCCAGGATGGATGTTAGCTGGAAGGGCAATGCCACTCCCTGATGATGAGAGTTTCTGGAGACACAGGGCAGTGTTGATCTCTTCCATCTGTGAATAGGACACACTGTGACCAAGTCGGTTGAGGATGTTTATCAACTCTACATTTCCTGTCAACGATTTGACACTGAATGGCAGAACAATGTGCTTGGAAGGCTTGGTATTTCCACATGTCACTGCATATACTATGTCATGGCCAAATGACTGCAGAAGGCACTGCACTCTCTGGGATGCATGATCAGGATCATTTGAGCCTGTGAGTAGAGAGTACGGGAAGATAATGAGCGACTCTGGAATGGTAGGACATTCTGCTTCTGGTTTGACTTCAGGCGGCCAGGTTTGAGGAACATCTTGACTTTTAATGTCTGCTCTCAATTTGATGGCTGCTTTGGCTATAACATCTTGTGCACTGACACTTTTCAGGGTCCGCAGCTCCCTTTTGAGAGACTGATTTTCTTTGGCAAGTTCCCTCATGGACAAGTTATCGGGATAGAGGAGGAATTTTCCTTTCTCATCAGGGAATATCTGCAAGGCTCCAGCAAACTCACTCTCCAGGTTTCGCCTTATGTGCTTCTTGGTTGATTCCTTGACTTGGGCAATGCCTTGGGAGTTCATTGAAGCTACCAGTCTAGAAGAGAGATCAGTCATTGTCATCACTTGAGGATTGCCAAAAAGCTCCATCCTGATGAAGAGGAACAGCTCATTGTATGCCTTATTCACAGCAGCTTCATACTGGGCTGCAGCATCATCATCTTCATTGCTGGCAACCTCTCCTTTGGAAACCTCTTCTTTGGTGTAAAGTCTATAGCATGACCTGTGGTAGTGCCCTTCAGCTGCTACAAGGTCTCTACTCACAATGGCAAGGATTCTGCTGTCCCTTTTCTTTGTGGCTGCACTCCTGATCTTTGCATCAGCTCGCAGTTCTCGACACTGCACCAGTACTTCTCTCGTATTCTGTCTCTTGGAATATTTACTGTTTTTCTGACAAAATATGCACTCTGCATCATAAGTCCTAGATGTACTTGGAGCATGTCGAGCTACTCTCTTAGATTGTTTCTCTTCAGCAGACACACAACTTTTCTTTTCTTTTGCAAGGAGGCCATCAAGAATTTGCTTCATAGTGAAGATACTGCGACACTTTCTGTGGTAGTAGATTGCTGGAATCTGTCCCTCAGGAATGTCTTTTGCCAGTTTCAAAAACTGGTGCATGATTTCGTATCTGAGCTGCCCTGAGCAGAGTTCTCCATGAGTCGACACTTTGTAGTGAAACCAGCTTATCTGTATCATCAGAACAGTGGATAATGCACTCCACCCGTGGGCGCTTTGGTATTGGGTAAAAACTTGCTTGTTCACCAGTGGCCATATTCAGTCAGTTTTCACCTGCCACATACAAACAAATACATGTAACTTAGGTGTATGAACACTACTAAAACAAAGTTTACTTTGCTTCAGCAGCGTCATATTACCATTATTTATCTTACATAGCCACAAATAGATACATTACCTAGTTGCTATGCAACAGCTGTATTTTGTCCACATGAGGCCGCTAAAATCAACACAAGATGAAAGTTCCTCGTAGCCACTTTAACTAATCATATTAACATATACATTAAAAGAACATGCTAACATTATGGGAAATTAGCTTACAATCTTCTCCAGAGTGAGACAAGAAGATAGATACCAGTTTCCTCTATATGTGTTTAGTAGAAAGCTATCTGGCTGCACGTTAGCCTAGCTTAGCACAATGAATGGAAGTACACAGTACTAGTTATCCTTGGTTGTTGGCCAACTAAGAACTGTCCCAGAGTTTAAGCTAGGCTAATCAGTACAAGGGGTGTTGAAATGCTATATTTGTAAAAATCTGGGCAAATACACAATCGTGAGAGGCACAGAAACAGGTTTCCTGAAAGAAAAATGAAATAGCTGCTCATTTGGAAAGGTTATCATGTATTATTTTACTTCTGTTAGTGTACCAAATAAAATGGCACCAGTGAAGTTGTGTCACCTTGGGTGATATCGATATCTGGTCTGACCCATGGACTAACTGGCTTTGGTCTAGTTAGTTTCTTAGTAATAATGCCCTTCTAATTTAAGGTTCACAATCACCTCACACAATGAAATAGTATGGGTATATTATACATTTCCTGAATCTTTACAGTCCTGTGAGTATTCCAGTTTTTGTGTTTTGTGTCCCTGATATTCCTAGATGCCACAGGGCTAAAAGAAATATATAGTTTAGGCGAACATTGCAGAAAGATGTGTGTTATTGACGGGTTGAAGAGCTCAAGTGACCTCTATATTTGTGAGAAATATCCACAACAGGGCTTGAATGAAAGCTAAGAAGGTCCCCTTTAAAATGATACCAAAGAAAATATTATAGAACATTGAAAAATGTCCTGACCATGAGGCTAAACCAGGATATGCACCAGCGTCTAAAATGCAATTTACTTTAGGGGGTGGTTAACTTCATGAGCTGATAACTGTGATACAGCTGCCACTCAGGAATGGTTATCATACCAAAATATCATCTACAGACATGGATCCTTTCAAAAATTATAAGTAAGTTTTGCCACCTTGAGTGTACCGAAATAGGAAATTTTGGGCTCTGGCCCATGGACTAGAGGAAAGGACAAGATCAGCTGGGTGTCATCGGCATAACAATGGTAAGAGAAGTCATGCGAGCAAATAACAGAACCCAGGGATGTCGTATACAGGGAGAAAAGGAGAGGACCCAGAACCGAACCCTGTGGAAAGCCTGTAGTCAGTCTGCGAGGCTCCAAAACAGATCCCCTCCACGTCACCTGGTAGCAGCGACCCGCCAGGTAGGTTGCAAGCATTGTGAGTGCAGAGCATGTGAAACCCAGCCCCTTGAGGGTAGAGAGGAGGATCTGGGGGTTCACTGTGTTGAACGCAGCTGACAGGTCCAGGAGTATCAAGACAGAGGAGAGTTTGCTCTCGCAGAGTGCAGCAATTCTGTTACTGCAAGGAGGGCCGTCTCTGTCGAGTGACCGACCCTGAACCCAGACTGGTTGGGGTCCAGGAGGTTGTTCTGGTTGAGGTACACAGAAAGTTGGTTAAAGACAGCACGTTCGAAAGTTTTGGATAGAAAGCATAGAAGGGAAACCGGTCTGTAGTTTTTGATGTCAGAGGGATTAAGTGATGGTTTTATGAGAAGGGGGTTGACTCTAGCAGTCTTGAAGGCAGATGGAAAGCATCCTGCCTGGAGGGAGGTGTTGATGAGGTGGGTTAGATAGGGAAGGAGTTCAGGTGCTATAGACTGAAGAAGAGGGGAGGGGACCGGGTCAAGGGAGCATGTGGTGGGGCGACTGGATCTGATGAGGTTTAGAACCTCATCGGGGGAGAGGGGAGCGAGGTGGGATAGGGTGGGACGTGGAGAGGTGAGGGAGGGTGTAGAGAGTGGGATAGTGCAAGCAGCACTAACCGGGTGGTGAGAAAAGGAGGATCTGATGTTGTTTACCTTCTTGTCAAAGAAGTTAGCGAAGTCATCAGGGAGAAGGGAGGAAGTAGGAGGAGGAGGTGGGGGTTGAAGAAATGTAGAGAAGGTTTCAAAGAGTTTCTTAAGATTAGAGGCAGAGGATAGGATTTTAGAGCAATAGAAGGCAGCCTTAGCAGCAGAAAGGGAGGAAGAGAAAGTGGAAAGAAGAGATTGGAAGTTGAGAAGGTCCTCTGGGAGTTTGCCTTTTCTCCAATTGCGCTCTGCCACTCTCAGGCTCTGTCTGTCAGTACGTACTGAGTCGGTCAGCCAAGGGGCAGGTAGAGTTGGGCGTGCAGGCCTGGAGGTGAGGGGACAGAGATTGTCCAGAAAAGGGGAGAGGGTAGAGAGAAGAAGATCAGTAGCCGTGTCAGGAGGTAGGAGAGAGAAAGATTCAGGTGTAGGGAGGATAGAGGTAACAGAGGAAGAAAGATCAGTGGTGGAGAGAGAGCGGAGGTGTCTACGGATGGAAACCATGTGGGTAGGGGAAGGGGCTGAGGGGGGTGAAGAGAGGGAGAGCGAGTATGACATGAAATAGTGGTCAGAGAGCTGGAGGGGAGTAACAGAGAGATTGGAAATAGGACAGTGTCTAGTAACGATAAGGTCCAGCTGGTTGTTAAAGAGGATAGAGAAGGTAGACAGGCTTTTACTAAATGAGTAGGAAGGGGGTCTAACTGACAGGTAGATTATTTGGATTTGCAAATAAGACCAGATATTTCTGCAACAGTTGGGAGTTTAAAGCTAGATAGTGAAGAACAGAGGGGAACATAGGAGTGTGAATAAGATTAACTGTATAAAGTATTGTTTGATGAGGTCAATTGCTGATGAATATTTTCAATTTTGGCATTAAAAAAGGTCATGAAAGCATTACATTGAGCAACTGAATACAGGTGAGGTGCGAGAGTGTCTGGTGGCCGTAAAATATTGTTTACCACGGAAAACAGGGTTCTAGTGTTCCCTTCACCTGATCTAATTAAGTTCGCGTAATAAGATGATTTAGCTGAGGACAAAGCCTCCTTATAATGAAGTATGTGGTTATTATACATGTCTTTATGAACAACAAGGCCAGTTTTCATGTAAAGGCGTTCCAGGCGACGGCCTTTAGCTTTAAGCTGGTGTAGTGCAGGTGTAAACCAAGGGGCAGAGTGGGTAAAGGAAACCGAGTGGGTTTTTAAAGGAGCGAGATTGTTTAAAATACTATAAAGGCCATCGTTGTAATGAGAGACCGGTTCGTCTGGGGTGGATAAATTGTCTTTGCTGGGGAGGTTATTAATTTCACTAGTGAGAGTAGATAACTCAATATTCGTAATATTACGGAACGAGATGGAGGGTGACAAATTTGTTTTGGATACTGTTAAATTAACATCGCAAGACACTAACTTGTGGTCGGAAATGGGCAAATCAGATGCATTGCAGTTAAGAGGAGTTACGCCAGAGCAGCAGATCAGATCAAGTAGTATGTGTCCTTTAGAGTGCGTAGGAAAATCAATACATTGCTGTAATCCAAAACTGTCCAGGCATGATGTAAAATCCCTTGTGAGAGTATTGTGGCCATTGTCCATGTGTATATTAAAATCACCCAGCAATATTACATTAGGGGATAAAGAACATAAAAAGGTTAGAAAATTCATGTAAGAAATTGTTATTTGGCTTCGGTGGTCGATAAACAGTGGCTAGTATGGTAGGATTTGGCCCATTGATTTGTAGGGCAATGAACTCAAATGAAACATGCACAGGCAGTTATGGAAGACACTTTCCACTTTTCATTGTAAAGTATCGCGACAGCCCCCTGCCAGTGTCACTGGATTTACAGGTGTACACCAACCCAGGAGGAATAGTTTCATTAAACTGTGAAAAGTCATTTGGTTGTTGCCACGTCTCAGTCAAGCATATAAAATCAAACTTACGACCATTCAGTAGATAATGAGTAGGGCCCTACCAAATTCACGGTACATTTCGCTCAATTTCACGGACCTAGTTTCTCGAAAATCACAGATTTCACGGATTCTGTAAGAAAAATGCAACATTTCACGGCAATGATTAATTACACTTTTTATTCACACAGGGCCTTAATAGCCCAGCCTACTGTACACAGCATAACCGTACTAGTGGTTGAATGTAAGCAT
This sequence comes from Lampris incognitus, assembly GCF_029633865.1. Lineage (NCBI taxonomy): Eukaryota > Metazoa > Chordata > Actinopteri > Lampriformes > Lampridae > Lampris > Lampris incognitus. Next base: position 45,658,050 of record NC_079214.1, read on the forward strand.
TGAGCATCCTGCGACGGTGCTTGGCTTCATGCTCTGTCTCTGCGATGAAAATACTTGTCCATGTTTTGACACGGCCCTCTCCGCGTCCACAGAGTTCGTCGGGATTGACAGACAGCGCCACGCTACTTTAGCAAGATGTGGTAGCCTAGATTCGGAGGATTTCCAAAAAGCTAGCACTGGTAAAGTTGTGTCCACCTCTTGTGCGATGTGTTTTTAGTTCGGCAATTCCAGCCTACAGTTTTTGTCAAATCCAGGAATGTCCGTGCTGAGTGAGTTTAAATCCACCGTCAAAATAAGTATTTGTGCAGGGTCAAAAATGTGCACTGCTTTCAGGAATTCGGCCGCTGGTTGTTTAAATCTACTTTGCGTAATGTTCTCGTTTGACTCGTCTCCATAGCAGTAATACTGCCTGATCTTTTGTATCATGCCAGAAAACAAGTGATGAGCACTGGCATTTAAATCTGCACGCTCGGAGTGAATTTCATTCGCCTGTGCTTCTGCCCAAAAGAGCAAATCCATGACCCTGTTGTACGCCTTGCAAATTAATACATGTCGAGATTCAAACCAAGTGATCAAGTCCATTAGCTTAGTGGCATTTTTGGAAATGAATTTGACCTCCTCATTCAGGTGAGGATCGTGTAAAAGATTTAACAGTTCGGTCAATGCCTGTGTTCGGGGTGTCAGTGCGAGCTCCTGTTCCACAAAATCTGTGTAAAACTCCAGATGAGCTGCGTGATACTGTACAGCCCGAAACCACGAGTTCCATCTCGTAATCACTGGTTCAGGTGGAAGGGCAATTTTCCCCACCGTTTCCCCTGTCTTCTCTGCAATGCTTTCCCGATAGTGTAGTTTGCGACTGGGACAATGCTTAAACACTTTTTTGACGTAGCTCACTAACTTATTTACTCTAGGAAACTCGGCTCTCCACAACTCACTCACCAGAGAAATAATGTGGGCATTGCAAGTGATATGCACCGAATTTGGCACGAGACCCTGGAGTACAGATTTGTATGACTTCGTCATGTAGGTTGTATTGTCACTAATGAAAGCAGATACTTTGTTAAAGTCTGCACCATATTTTGTGAGGGTTTTAATTATGGCTTGTGAAACAGTGGTATAGTTTACAGCATCCAAGTAAGCACAGTCGGCCAGCACTGCTGTTAAGAGTTCCAGTCTCAACATCTTCGGCCTTGTCCGACATGAAATCGAAAATAACATGCAAAACATAATTGTCCTGCTCGTCGGTGGACTCATCCGAAATAATTGAAAACGATTCACATGAATTTATGATAGATTTTACCTCTTCAAATTGTGCGTCAAACAGCTTAGGAAGGTAGTCTTGTCGGAGCTTATTTGCACTGGGTAAACCGCCCGCATTTCTCACATTACGTTGAAGGTAGTCCCTCAGTTTCGGGTGATCAAGCTTTTCAAGCGGTATGTTAGCACTAGCAAACGCCTCAACAAGCTCCATGGTCGCCAAATGTCGAGACTCAGTGCTCTCGGTTGGTTTCTTAAACATCGATGAAATTGTTTTTTGCTTCTTGTTGGTTCCACCTTGTGGTTCTTTTTCGGCAGCCCTCTTTTTGTTGAGATGAGTTTCACTTTCCAAGTGACGCTGAATCATTGCTCGCCGACTGTGATCTAAGGAGATATTACAACTCGTACAAAATAATTTTCCGCCATCAGCGTGTAAAATATGTTTTCCAAACTCAATTAATCTGTCGTCTGCAGTCGTGTTTTTTGAGGTTTTAGATTTCGACATCTTCAGTACGTTAGGGCCTAAGCTAACATGCTGACGACAGCTAACTCCAACTATGCTAGTAACAAAAATGATCATTGCGGCCACCCCGGATGCTCATTTAACCAATCAATGTCTTAGACACGTGAATGCTTTTATTCGCGCATCCAAAATGATAATCATGTCAGCACAGTATTTTCTCAAACTAGTTGCGCACTTAAATTCTGCATTTCACTGCATTTCACGGCAAATGGTCAATTACACGGGAAGAGGCTGATTTCACGGTCCGTGGCGCGATTTTCACGGCCGTGAATTTGGTAGGGCCCTAATAATGAGGTAGGAGTCCCTTGTTGGTTAGCGAGCGAATGTTAAATAACCCGATGGAGAGGTTATTTTTTCCGGTTTTGATGCTAGCCGACCTGGCTAGGATGGCTAGTGCACTGTGGTCAACAGTCCGTCGGGATTTTCTTGAGGGACGAGGAAAGGAAGACCAGAAGGAACGGATCCACGGTGAATGTATTTCCGACGAAAATGGCGAACTATATCTCGGTTAAGTTGCAGTGTTGGTGGTGGCTCAGAGAGGTGGGGTCGTAGTCAAAAAAGTTCCGCTGACGTGTATTGAAGTAGCGGTGTTACTGGATGGAGTATCAAAAATAAAATAATCCAGGTGAAAATAATCCATATGAACAGCCAATTGATCCACATTATTGCCGGTGTTGTACCAAACGTAGGTTCTTAAGTAGAACGACAGTCGCTGGGGGAGGCGAGGAGACCAGTAGCCAGGTATGAGCAGAAATCCAGCGGGCAGCGGCGGCAAGTTTCGCCAGCGTTCATTCAGCCGGAAGTACTCATGTCTTACCAGGAAGGAGAGATAAAATAAAGACCCCTATAAAGTCAAGTAAATCCGTGGCCATAACGCTTACTTAGCTTTGGTCGTACATGAGTTATGTAAGCGTTTTTGATAGAACTGCTCAGCTTGCTCCGGGGAGTCAAACAAATTATCCACGCAGCCGGGCAGGGTATTGCATGCCGAAATGTATGCCTTTCCGAAAGAGCGAGGATTTCACTGCATTAAAAGCGGCTTGCTTCCTCGCCACTGTAGTGCTGAAGTCCTCATAAAATTTGATGTTATGGCCTCGATAGACCATATTGCGGTGTTCCTTTGGCCACTGCAGCGCTCTCTCTTTTCCGATGTATCGATGAATGCGCACTATCACAGGGCGAGACCATTGGCGAGGCTTCGGTCCGACGCTGCACATACCGCAACGACTTTCTTGAATAAATCTGCCACGAATTTTCACGAATCCTTGCCTTCTGTGCCCTCGGGCAGACCAGTAATTCTTAAGTTCTGACGCTTTGATCTACACACAATACCCAATAATGACAAAGTGAAAAAGGTTTTGTAGAAATTGTTGCAAATTTATTAAAAATTAAAAAACTGAAATATTGCATGTACATAAGTATTCACACCCTTTGCTATGACACTCAAAATTCAGCTCAGGTTCAACCCGTTTCCACTGATCATCCTTGAGGTGTTTTTACATCTTGATTGGAGTCCACCTGTAGTAAATTCAACTGATTGGACATGATTTGGAAAGGCACACACCTGTCTATATAAGGTCCCACAGTTGACAGTGCATGTCAGAGCAGAAACCAAGCCATGAAGTCAAAGGAATTGTCTGTGGACCTCCGAGACAGGATTGTATCGAGGCACAGATCTGGGGAAGGGTACAAAACAATTTCTACAGCTTTGAAGGTCCCGAAGAGCATAATGGTCTCCATCATTCATAAATGGAAGAAGTTTGGATCCACCAGGACTCTTCCTATAGCTATAGCCCAGCCAAATTGAGCAATCGGGGGAGAAGGGCTTTGGTCAAGGAGGTGACCAAGAACCCGATGGTCACTCTGACAGAGCTCCAGCGTTCCTCTGTGTAGATGGGAGAAACTTCCAGATGGACAACCATCTCTGCAGCACTCCACCAGTCAGGCCTTTATGGTAGAATGGCCAGACGGAAGCCTCTGCTCAGTAAAAGGCACATGACAGCCCGCTTGGAGTTTGCCAGAAAGCACCTAAAGGACTCTCAGACCATGAGAAACAAGATTCTCTGGTCTGATGAAACCAAGATTGAACTCTTTGGCCTGAATGCCAAACGTCACGTCTGGAGGAAACCAGGCACCTCTCATCACCTTGCTAATACCATCCCTACAGTGAAGCATGGTGGTGGCAGCATCATGCTGTGGGGATGTTTTTCAGCGGCAGGAACTGGGAGTCTAGTCAGGATCGAGGGAAAGATAAATGGAGCAAAGTACAGAGAGATCCTTGATGAAAACCTGCTCCAGAGTGCTCAGGACCTCAGACTGGGGTGAAGGTTTACCTTTCAACATGACAACGACCCTAAGCACACAGCCAAGACAACGAAGGAGTGGCTCCGGGACAAGTCTGTGAATGTCCTTGAGTGGCCCAGACTTGAACCCCATTGAACATCTCTGGAAAGACCTGAAAATAGCTGTGCAGCGATGCTCCCCATCTAACCTTACAGAGCTTGAGAGGATCTGCAGAGAAGAATGAGAGAAATACTCCAAATATAGGTGTGCCATGCTTGTAGCTTCATACCCAAGAAGACTTGAGGCCGTAATCGCTGCCAAGGGTGCCTCAACCAAGTACTGAGTAAAGGGCGTGAATACTAATGTACATGCAATATTTCAGTTTTTTATTTTTAATGAATTTGCAAAAATTTCTACAAAACCTTTTTCGCTTTGTCATTTTGGGGTATTGTATGTAGATTGATGAGACAAAAAAAGGAATTTAATCCATTTTGGAATAAGGCTGTAACATAACAAAATGTGGGGAAAGTGAAGGGGTGTGAATACTTTCCGGATGCACTGTATTTATCTGTACTTGATGTAATTTCAGAGGATGTTGGGGGGGGGCATGTTAGGGAGCAGGGGAGGGATGGGAATTATACTGGTTTATTTCATGATTGAGTCTGTGGTTTGTAAAATGCAAAATCCAATAAATATAGGTTTAAAAAAAATAAATCAGCATAATTTTATTACTATCCTGACTGATGAACATGGCAACGGCCTCTGCAGATACTTGCATAGCTGTGTTTTCAACTTATCTATCTCACTGCTTTCCTGAAAGGACAAAATCAATACAGAAATCAATGCTAGTGTCAAGTTATCGGCTTAAGACAGTATTATTCTTAAATGGAATGAAAGGAAAATTACTGAAGGATTGTTTAGAGACTACAGTGCGTTATGACAGCATGTGTAAGAAAGGCCTGTGACAGTGCAAAAATATTATATACCTTGCCGGAGGCCCCCTAGATTTTGAGGCCCAAGGCTTCGGCCTGCCAAGTCTATAGGCAAATCCGGCACTGTCTGCATGGAGGCAAGCGACTCTGTTGAAAATATGGAGGCTATTACCTGCCAGTCAAATTCAACTGGCTACAAGTGATGACAGTGACCTAAAACATATCTGCACAGAGCGTTTTCAGTGTTTCCTAGCCAACATGCTTGACACTGGAAACATTTTACAGTTCACCTCCCTCAGATTCCAGCAAGATAAATTGACTATTGGTGAATGCAAAGATGAGCTCATTGTAGCTGCTGGACAGTTGACACTATTGCTTGAAAGTGAAGGCAAGTACAGGAAAGAGACTATTTCAAATGCTGATGCTGACAGGGACAAGGCTGATGTATTGAGAAGTCTAATTCATGAGTTTGAAAGCAGATATGAATCCCTGAAGTCATGTGATCAATTTTTAATTTTTGATCCTTCAACTTGGCCTCAAGAAATGCAAGACCTCCACAGTTTTGACAACACAACACTTACTAACATCCTCCAGAAATATGAGGCCAGCTTTTCTGCTGACAGAGACTCCACTGTAAGAGCATGGATGCATTTAAAGCAAGCAGGAAAACATCTGGCAGCCTCCTCTGTGTATGACTTGGTCAAGACAGTGAAGATAAGTAATCCAGATAGTTACTCCAACATTCATAAAGTCCTTCTGTTATCCCTTACACTGCCCTTGAGCAGTGCTGCATGTGAGAGGGAATTTTCACATCTCAATATAATAAAAAGCAAGTACAGATCCCACCTGTCAGACTCTTGCCTCTCATCCCTGATGCACATCCATTTGTCTAAGCTGACAACAGAGACTTTTGACCTAAAGCCAGCTGTTGACTTATGTGTAGCACTATCAATCCCCTTCAACCGTCAAGGACAACGCTCCTGAGCTCTCCATACAACTCGGTATCCAATAAACTATTGAAGTATGCTAACTTCGCTTCTTATGTGTTTAAAGTATGTTCTAAAGGCTCTAAATGTCTTACAGTGTCATCTGGTAACTCCAACTAAAAAGTTGACTACCCCTTTAAGGCGCTTAAATATGGCATATGACCCCTTTAAGGCAATCTAACATGGTCTAGACACCTCAATGTGTCACCGAGTAACATATTAAAACGGTGGACTAGCCCTTTAAGGTTCTAAAATATGGTGTATTAGCCCTTTAAGCCTATATGCTATGGTCCACACATCTCTGGGTGTCACTAGGTTACTTCCAGTAAAAAGGTGGACTAGCCCTTTAAGGTTGTCTCAACATGTCACTTACCATAACCTAGACACTACAGGAATAAACACATGAATAATCCACACTCACACAGGTACATAGAATTACAAATGTATTATGAGTAATAATTATTAGAATGAATGAAAGTAATAAGCCTCAATGGCTAACAAGCATCTGCATTCATATACACACAAATGACTCAGACCAACACATTAGCATACAGCTCAACAACCCTATAACTAAGCCGGCAATAAAAATAAAAGAAAGTCAACCCCCAGTTGCAGGCCTGTGTCTTTATCGGGTACGTTGGGGCCCTAAACAGCCCTCTTCGCTCCCCTTGGGAGCCCGCACATCCAGCTTGGACTCACAAAGAATGAATGCTCCTCTTCGTCTCGCGCTTCCCGCCGCAGCGCAGCAGCGAACGTCAGGCAGACAGCCCTCCTAGCTAACTGGCTAGTTAGCCGTTAGCACCGTCTCACGGTCGAACCGTGCGCTCGGCTCGGCAGTACAACACGTCAACAGACGACTCCTTCCGCGTTCCTCGATGGTCGCATGAACACAACACTACACTGTAACTGATAACGTTACTTCGCTAAACTAGAAGACGGCCCGACTCACTGTGGGGCAAGCCCCTTACCGCATCCAGTCCATTCGCGCGTCTTGCTGTGCTAGCAACGAACACCGACTGGCTAGCTCGCTCCGTAACGTCACTGGGTCCACATATGGGACTGACGAGTAGTCAGTTTGTCTCCCCAGTCCACACAAACAGTTCCCGGGATGGGTCTCTGTCAAACACCCGTACACATCACTGTTCACTAAACTTCAATTACATTTCTCTCACCGCAAAATAGCATATAACAACTCGACATCAAACTGCACCGTTTTTGCTCACACACGGGACGAGTGACCTCCTTTCTCTCTCAGTTCAGTCGGCTCGCGCTGACGTTCCCCGCTGCCCTCTCAACCAATCACATTCAAGGTAAGTTATTCTCTCCACAGCCAACCAATCACAACAATGGTAAGTTTTCAACAATAAAAGTAAATGCAGGGTCCGCGGTGGTGTAGCGGTCTAAGCATCGGCTTTGTGTCGATGCAGTTGCCCACTGGAGACTGGGGTTCGCGCTCCGGTCTCGTCAGATCCGACTATGGCCGGACTCGATGAAGCAGCAATCATTGGCAAACGCTGTCTTCGGGAGGGGGGCGGAGTCGGCTTGTGTTCGTCACGTGAATGCGTCTCTGTGTGTGTCGGAAGAAACAGTGGTTCGGCCTGGAGTCGCCTTGTCACGAAAGTTGGCGAATGCATGCAGTACGAGGGTGGGTGTTTGAATTAAAATAGGGATCGATTGGCCACTAAATTGGGAGAAAAAAAGGGAAAAATCAGAAATAAATTTAGAAAAAAAAAAAAAAGTAAATGCATTTCACATTGGTAAACAACTGTTTTGCAGAACAATATCAACAATATAATATATTCATATTCAAAAGGTAAACAAAATAACAAACATAGGCCAAACTCTTATCTAATAGTGCAATATAATATATCTAAGGCCTATAATTTAACCACAGGGTTACATATGGATGCAAGCCACAGAAGCATACTTTACAATTTACAATAGCAGGGGTATTCAATTGAAATTACAGGAGGTTCAATTGCAATTTACTTCCCATCAAAAGATCCCACCTATCAGTATATGTAACAATTAAGCATAACAATGCTTCAGAGATATATGATTTTTTTGTATGACTATTAAAGCATTAGGTGAAACCGATGAGCTACATGTAAACAATATTCAATGTAAATATTCAAAAGTACCTTCCTCAGCCATGCAGATGTCTTTTAACAGTAAAAATTGGCATTTTTAATGGTAGCAAAACAAAGGATATTTGTTTAAAATATGAGTCTCCTCATAATGAGATTCCTTCTTCTCTGTAAGGTAAAAATCTCAGAGCACACCAAGAGCTGGACGTTATCACTCATATCATTTGTTTCAGTGACAGCTGAGTCAATATGCATGGTGCACTGTGAATAGCTGCATCGAGCTGTGATTGTACATCCTTTGCTAATTTTTCAGTTTTCATTGCTGTAATAGCTGGCAGTGGGCTTGGTTTGATTTTTTTTCCCCCCACATAGCTCATCTTTTCATTCACCAATTGGTAATGTTTCAGTGGCTGCATTCATGCACTCCATGACCATTTACTCCATCTGTAAATGGCTATTTGTGTTGCCCCAAAATCCATGGTACTCTTCACGCACATCGGTTTGCATGCTGTTCTTCCTGAGCTGAGCTTCGAGTTCAGGAGTTTTACATCTCCTCACCTCTGACCTTTGTGGGTATGCGTCCTCAAAAAAATCTGGGTCTTGTTTCGAGTGCTGTTTCATGCTGACACTTTTTACAACTGCCATGGACTTGGAACAGAAAAGGCACAATGGTCTTACACCTGTTGTTGGGGGAGTAAAGGCATATTTTTTTGATCTACTCATCTTTGAACACTAGATCTTCAGTGTCAACTTTTCTAGTTTTTGAACAAGCCATTCTGTCATTCATGCATGGTAAACAACCACTTTGCCAGGCATAGAATGATTGACATGAACTAATTTAAATAACATGTGTGATGGCTGAACGCACAGCTGACAGGGGACCCAAGCAGCTCCACTAAGCAGGCTTAAGCTGTGCTCGTTAGAAATGAAAACCACATGCGTTCAGTCTTTTCCCTTTAATGGGGGCATGAACTCTGACGTTTATGCACTGAAAGGAGCCTGCAGGTCCTTGAATGAGGCTTTATTGTTCAAAGGTCTCATTTTTTTTTATTTTTTAGATACATTTTCTCACTGTGGAATGCTGGTCTTCATATTGTTTAGAAATAGCTTTGTACCCGAACAACACTAATGAGTACCTGAAATCATTATAAATGTCTTTTAGTCCTTGGCATGCTGCATAAACACAAACCTGGGCTGTGTCCGAATACTTGGCTATGTACTACTAAAAAAAGGAGGATATTGCATACCTTTTTTTTTCCGTTACTACTTTATTAATCCCCATGGGGAAATTCTTCCTCTGCATTTAACCCATCCTAGCTGTGTAGCTAGGAGCAGTGGGCAGCTGCCGTGCAGAGCTCGGGGACCAACTCCAGTTCGTCTTGCCCTGCCTCGGTCAGGGGCACAGACAGGAGTATCAACCCTAACATGCATGTCTTTTTTTGATGTGGGGGAAACCGGAGCACCCGGAGGAAACCCACCAGACTTGGGGAGAAAATGCAAACTCAACATAGAGGATGACCCCCCCCAAGGTTGGACAACCCCGGGTTTGAACCCAGGACTTTCTTGCTGTGAGGCAACAGCACTAACCACTGGGCCACCGTGCCGCCTGGTATGGGGCCTAAACTATTACTCAGTCTATCAGCAGAAGTGACGGCAAGTGGATATGTCACTCACAACCCATATCGCCATTACAACCACACATTTTTCATAGACCATAATAGATTTGATGAAAATATAAACATTTTAATCAAGAATACTAAAAATGAATGTATGCAACATGTACTATGGCAGCAGTATGGTTATTTTGGTACAACCCTGAGCACTGCAGGTAAACAGTGTTTTAACATACAGGCACTAGTGCTCCCTGAAGATCAACTTAATAAGCAGCACCTGGCTATAATTACCTTCTTAACTGATATGGGAGGCCTAAGGATGTACTTCATTTTTTAGTTATGACTTCTACAGATGGGTATATTTTCTGGAAAACAAAATGATAATATAACATCTGTGATGTGTAATGAGACAAATAGGGGCTGTTGCTCTGTCACTTTGCATTTGATTAGCTTAGCTGCACCTCAGCTAAAGTGGAACTTTCAGGGGTTTAGCACATAGTTGTGTGTCCAGTAGAATGTGATTGCTTGCCAAAAGTAACGCGGGTTCAGCTGATCTGCTGCTAAACTGGAAGAACAATCTAATCACCGTATTCCCCCTGACAAATGAGTAATTCAAAGGAACAACAAACAGTAATTATCCATTAATTAAATTTACTCAGTAAGTGGTGGAAAAAATGGTTTCAGTTTTTTAGCTTCCCATTTTCCAATTAACCATTTGCTAGGGGAAGTCAGAAAATTTGACTTCTAGCCATCGGTGACATTATGGTTTTACATGCTTTACATTAGCTTTTTTTTTTTTTTTTACATGTTAGGCTATAAGGTGACTGCTATAGTTTCAGGCAAGTAAATGATTGAATTCTCATGTGACTCAGTCTTATTTACTATCAAACCTAAAAATATTAACCAGGGTAGCCAGAGGATTCTCTTTGAAGTTACACAGACAGATAAGAGAGGTTATGTTACATCACAGAATCTACTGCAGACTTCCCTATACTTTCAGTTGTCCAGAACAGAAGCAAACACATTATACACTGTATTTACAGCATATAACTTATGAACTGTGGAGATACAATACTTGATTTAAACAGCTTCAACAAACCAGTGCTGCTGAGAGGCTGAGCAGTAGCTTAACAAAACCTCGGGAAAAAAATACCTCTGATCAAAAGAAAAGCTGCTCCGGAGTGCACGCAACCTCAGACTGGGGTGACGGTTCCCCTTTCAGCATGACACTGACCCAAAACACACAGCTAAGACAATACTGGAAGGGCTTCGGGAGAAGTCTTACTGTCATTGACTGGCCTAGCAAAAGTCTAGTCAATTTTATTTGTATAGCCCCAGATTTAAACCCCACAGAACATCTGTGGGGAGAGACCTGAAGATAGCAGTTCACAGACGCTTCCAGTGGTGTAATGGAGGGTATATGCAGGATGCATCTCTGACTCACCAGATGTACACTGTTGGTATAAGCCTGCCATTGGGTTACTATTTCAGTCACCTAAAGGCAGGCCGCTTCCGCTTATTTCAGTCCCCTTCTGCTTTCTGTGTGTTACTGTTTTCATAGCTGCATCCTGGTTTAGCGCCACCCAAGATGATTGTGATTGGTTTAAAAATACAAAGAAGCCAGAGCATTTTTCCCCCCTATACCAGAATGATAATGGTTCAGCCAGACCTTCCTCCAGGACTGGCACAGTCCTAAAACAAAGTGTGGAGATAGCTCTGGCTATGCGAGACAATTAACATCCCAATCCAAGACTACACTATCCTAGTGCAATAGTTCCAGTCCTCGGGTTTCTATTATATCAGGCAGTTGTTGTGTCAGGTGGTCCAGCAATCTAATTAGGAAATTTTTCAGCATGGCAAAACAGATTGATGCTGAACTGTTTGCTTGATGTACTGTTTTTATGCTATTTCAGTTATCCTTTTAAGCACATGAACAATTCTATGTTGCATTCAGATACAATTTTTTTTACTCGTGGTTTATACATTCAGCCTTTGGAGCGTTGTAGTATCAGTGCACACAGCAGTAGACTGAGAATAGTTCACTACATTCAATTCAGTTGGTATCATTCGGTACGTACCATTTAAGACTTGATTTGCATCCAACTCCAACGCGATTTTTTTTCTGTCATGATTTGTTCATTCATTTCATCCACAACAAAACAAGAATAGTAACCCCCAATCAGTTTAGGGAGTCAGTCAGAGGGAGAGCAGGTTCAGGTTACTGATGAAGGTCTGAGACTCTGTTAATATAGAGGTCAGACTCCACAGCTTACAATTTGCTTTCCATTCTGAGAGCTCTAACAGAAAACATAATTACCAGTTAATGAAGAGGATAAATGATAATGAAACTACCTCATTTTTCCTCATGCCAGGCTGCAACCATTATATGATCGCAAGTCAAGAGGATAATTTGCTGCAAAATAGGTAGTCTGAACGCCCTGGATGCACAAGGATTGGGAGCAATAAAGATGTAAAGATAGCTGATAATTTGGTAGAGATGTAATAATATGGATGTGAGAACGTAGATAAAGATAAGTGATAAAATAGAGTCAAGGCTTATGGGGTTGCATGCTAAATATCAGGTAAGTAGCACTACTCCATCACACCTGCTGATTTTCTTTTTTTCTCAATTAAGTTGAATGCATTATTTTATTCTATTTTATTCTATTTATTGTAATTGTGCCACAAGGACTAAAGGGATAACAATTTACCCATCAGAATGTCAGAGAACTCTAGAACAGATGGTTGATATTTCCATGCACTTCAACCCTACTTTGTGTATTCCTAAACATTTACTGATCCTGTGTTGTTGAGATGAGAAGATTGCCCCAGCAACCTATAGATCCACAGAGATTCAAGCGGACAAAAGGTGCTGAACTATCCACAATACTTTGCAGAATATGCATAAAGACCTGAAAGTGAGTTAATAACGGCCTCATCTCATCTCATCATCAGCCGCATCTCCAGGGTCGGGTTGTGGTGGCAGCAAGCTAAGTAGGGCACTTCAGACGTCTCTCTCCCCAGCAACGCTCTCCAGCTCCTCCTGGGGGATCCCAAGGTGTTCCCAGGCCAGATTGGACATTTAGTTCCTCCAGTGAGTTCTGGGTCTACCCTGGGGTCTCCTCCCTGTTGGATGTGCCCAGAAAACCTCAAAAGGAAGGTGCCCAGGTGGCATCCTAATCAGATGTCCGAACCACCTCGACTGGCTCCTTTCGACGCGAAGGAGCAGTGGCTCTACTCCGAGCTCGCTCCAGATGTCCAAGCTCCTCACCCTATCTCTAAGTCTAAGCCCAGACACCCTACAGAGGGAACACATTTCAGTCGCTTGTATCCACAATACAAATAACTGCCTACGTAGCCTATATTAAATTACCATCCCTGACCTTGTGTACAGTCACTACCCTAGAGACAGTGAACCCAGTGGACATTCTTCTTAAACCACCATCCTCGGGAGAGATGTGACTCAGTCTGAACGTCTTTAAGGGGTGGAACTGTAACAACAAACAGATCAATAGTACTCATGTTAAGTGCTTCTTGGAGAAGACTAAAGCCTTCAGAGCCACTGTTGTATGACTGATGCCACTGTTGGGTGACAACATTAACTCAGAAGAGGATATGTGTGTGTGTGTGTGTGTGTGTGTGTGTGTGTGTGTGTGTGTGTGTGTGTGTGTGTGTCTGTGTGTTGCATGCCAGCAGCATAAGTGTGTGTGTGTGTGTTGCATGCCAGCAGCACAAGTGTGTGTCTGTATGTGTGTTGCATGCCAGCAGCATAAGTGTGTGTGTGTGTGTGTTTTGGCAGTGATGATTCTTGCCGATTCTTACTGAGAGCTTTAGAGAGCCAACTACATTTGAAAACACTAGCAGGTAAAGCAATTAATGATGTGTATGAATTTAATTAGACAGAAAAGACATCCATTCTCAGCTCGGGCCTGAAAATGGATGTACACATAGGTCTATTTCAAGGGACAACATTTTACAATATTGGGCAAAATTTTACGGTAAGAGCATTGTCATATTTTATATTTACAACCCCTAAACAGAAAAAGTTGGGACGGCTTGTTAAAATAAATTTAAAACTGAAAACAGTGACTTGTCAACTATCTTTGACCTGCATTAAATTGAAAACAATACCAGCATCCCCACAGCCCTGAGAGCAGGATAAGTGGTTTGGATAATGGAAGGATGGATGGACAACAGCTCATTGGTGGCACGGTGGCACAGTGGTTAGCATGGTCGCCTCACAGCAAGAAGGTCATGGGTTCCAGCCCTGGGGTAGTGCAACCTTGGGGGGTCGTCTCAAGTCGTCCTCTGTGTGGAGTTTGCATGTTCTCCCCATGTCCGTGTGGGTTTCCTCCAGGTGCTCCGGTTTCCTCCCACAGTCCAAAGACATGTAGGTCAGGTGAATTGGCCGTACTAAATTGTCCCTAGGTGTGTGTGTGTGTGTGTGTGTGTGTGTGTGTGTGTGTGTCCTGTGATGACTTGGCGGCCTGTACAGGGCATCTCCCTGCCTGCCACCCAATGACTTCAGTATCCCCGCGACCCTGAGAGCAGGATAAGCAGTTTGGATAATGGATGGATGATGGACAACAGCACATTACATGATATTTTACCTCATGAATTTTATTTTTCCAAAATAAACACTTGCTTTAATTTTGATTCTTGCAACATATTTAAAAAAAATTTTGGAACAGTAAAGCATTCATCAATTTGTAATTTTGCCATTCCTTTTCACAATGCTTAAAAGACATTTAGGGACTGAGGACACCATGTGATGAAATGTTTCAGATGTAATTTTCTCCCATTCTACCTGCAAACAAGTCTCAAGGTTTGCAACAGTACAGGGTCTTTGTTGTCACGTTTTGCATTTCAAAATGTTCCACACATACTCTTATGGGGAGAGGTCGGGGCTGCAGGCAAGCCAGTCCAGCACCCCCACCCTCTTCTTCTGCAGCCATGCCTTCGTAATACTATGTGCACAGAGTGGTTTTGCATTGTCTTGTTGAAATATGCATGGACATCGCTAGAAAAGTTGTCATGTTGAAGGAAGCATATGTTGCTCCAAAATCTCTATGTACCTTTCAGCATTAATCACAGAAGTGTAAGTTACCTTTGCCAAGGGCACTAACATAACCCCATCATACCACAATAGACCCTGGCTTTTGGACTTGTTGCTGGTAACAGTCTGAATTATCTTTTTTTTTTCTTCGGTACAGAGCACACAGCGTCCATTTCTTCCAAAAAAGACCTGAAATACTGATTCACCTGACGTTTCCACTGTGTGATGGTCCATCCCTGATGCCTCCAAGCCAAGAGAAGTCAGCAACGCTTCTGGATACAGTTAACATAAGGCTTCCTTTGGGCACCGTAAAGTTTTAACTGGCCTTTGTGGATGTAACTATGTATTGTCCTGCTTGACAAAGGTTTGCTAAAGTAAGTAAGTAAGAGTTTATCTATATAACACCCTTTTAAAACAAAACTAAAGTGCTGCAAAAGATATAGATACAGAAAAATAAACAATATACATATACAGTTATATACAGAAAAGTAAAAATTATAGCCTCATTGCAGGGAAGACAAGTCGGTACAGATGGATTTTGAGAAGTTTTTTAAAGCTGTTCACAGATTCAGAGGGGGGGAGACTGTTCCAGAGGGATGGGGCCCTTATGGCAAAAGCACAGTCACCCTTGGATTTGTGGAGGAAGCAGGTTATAAATAAGAGACCCTGGTTGAAAGATCTGACTAGCCTAGAGGTGGAGTAAGGATACAAAAGTTAGAAAATGTTTAAAAGGGCAAGACCATGGAGGGCCTTGTATATGATAAGCAGTATCTTGAAATCTATTCTATAATTTACTGGGAGCCAACGAAGGGATGCAAGGATTGGTGTGATGTGGGATCTGAGATTGGTATTGTTAGTAGCCTGGCTGCAGTGATTTGCACGGCTTGCAGGTGGGACAGGGCTGCTTAGCTGAGACAGGAGAAAAGAGCATTGCAAAAGTCAACGCATGAAAAAATTAGGTATGGACTAGTAATTCAAGATCTCTGGTTGATAGCATCAATTTGATTTTTGCAATGTTCTGGAGTTGGAAAAAAGCAGGTTTGCATTAGTTTGTTTATGTGTAGGTCGAAATTCAGATCAAAGAGTACACCTAGATTTCTTCAGGAGGGTTTAACATTGGTGGCCAGTGGGCCGATACAAGGTTTCACTTCTGAGACAAACTTATTAGGACCAATGAGGAGAACCTCAGTTTTGTCTGAATTGAGCTGAAGAAAACTGAGTGACATCCATTCCTTAATAGCAGCCAGACAGTCATGAAGGGCACCAATATTACCCATATCATTTTGCTTAACTGAGCCCATTTTGTTATATTGCTTATAGACCAATGATGGTTCTTGTTGCAGTGCCGTCTGAGGGATTGGAGAGCACGGTTATTCAGCTTAGCTTTGTGCCCTTGCCACAGTGAAATTCCTCCCAATTCCTCAAATCTTTTAATTATGTTATGGACCATAGAGGGTGAAATATCCAAATCCCTTCCTATCTTTCTTTGAGGAACATTGTTTTTAAACATTTCTGTAATTTTCTTGAGCATTTATAGAATAGAATACTCTATATTAGTCATTTTGTACATACATACAAATGAAACTTACTTTTTGTATTTTAACCCATCCTAGCTGTGTAGCTAGGAGCAGTGGGCAGCCGCCGTGCAACACCCGGGGACCAACTGCAGTTATTCTTCCAATTGCTTTGGTCAGGGTCACACAGGCAGGAGTATCAACTCTAACATGCATGTCTTTTTGATGGTGGAAGGAAACCGGAGTGGCCAGAGGAAACCCATGCAGACATGGGGAGAACACGCAAACTCCATGCAGAAAGAATCTGGGATGGCCTGGGGTTTGAACCCAGGGCCTTCTTGCTATGAGGCAACATCGCTAACCACTGGGCCATCGTGCCGCCCATTTGTTGGTAAACTGGCAATCCTCGGCCCATCTTTGCTCCTAAAGGACCGAGACTTTCTTGGATGCTGCTTTTGCACCAAATAATAAAAATCACCTGGTGACATCACCTGTTTCAAATCATATCATTATTTAACTATGTCACCTCATTACTAGCTCTAAATTACCCCCGTCTCAACTTTTTTTGGAATATGTTGCAGGCCTGAATGGCAGGAAAGGACGTATATTTACAAATGAAATGAAGTTGACCAGACAAAACATTAAATATCTTGTGTTCATACTGTCTGCAATAGAATACAAGTCAAAGTTGATTTAGAAATCACTGCTTTCTTTTCTTTTCTTTTTTTGCATTTTCCATACTGCCCCAACTTTTTCCAACTTGGGTTCGTATGAACAGTACAGTATGTTTAAGGCGTAGTGTCAACCTATCGCATGAGTCAAAAACAACTTGTCTGGGATTCAAATCATTTCACAAATGCGGAATCTAATCTGTGTCAGCTGCAAACAGTATGTATATGCACACACAATTTAGTAAAATAAAAGATTGGAAATATGAGCTTAGTATGTAAGAATTGTGCTTCAGTAGGATAACTTCTTGTGTTGACACATCGTTTTATTCCTGCAGCAGTATTTATGATAAATTAGAGAATGTGGAGGTGGCATGAGGATGGAAGATTTCTCTCTCCACTTCTCTGCTTGGGTTTGGACCTTAAGTCTGTGGTTTATAGTGCTCAGTGCTGCATCTCAACTAGAAGTCTGGCTCTCATCTAGGGAAATGAGGGGCTAACACCATGCCAATTAAGCTGGTAATCTAGTTGACATTTGCATTCTCTGCACTGCGACCCAGGCAGCATCAAAAGCCGAATTTTGCTTTTTTTGTTTGTTTTTTAGTTTGTTTGTTTGTTGTTTTTTTTGAGGGGGGGTGGAAATCAAAGAATGGGAGAAGTAGGAGCTCTGGTATTGCACTAATACAGACCTGTATCACTTGAAATCAGATAAATGAACAACAAAACAAACTAGTGTTACTTCCCCCAAGAAAGTCCAGGGGATGAGGGGAGTAACAATAAAAATTAACCCATGGAAGAAGAAGCAAGGAAAACAAATGTGAATTGTGACAAAGGTGACGAAAACAACAGAAATATTAGAAAAAGGAGAAAGCTGGTCTAATTATACAGGCTACAAACCAACAACAACTGAACCTTAAATCAAAAGACTAAATCAGATAATAAACACCCTCCCTCCAAAAGGGAGTCAGATCACCGACCCCGGTACACCATAACTCAAGTTGTTAAAACAGGCTTGCAACATGCAGACTAAAGACTGCCGAATGGCCAATTGGCCCTGTCTGCAGATTCCTCCAGGTCTTTGTACTACAGGCCCTGATGAGTGAGTGAACACCAGTGGAACCACTCACCATAATTACAAGGCGGGGGGGAGGCGGGGGTGAGCGTACCTGAAGAGAGAGACAGGAGAGAACAGAAAGAAACACACGACCCTACGGCTGTAACGCCCCCTCCCATAAGAACTAACAAGTAGTCTGTTATAAGAATAATCTATAATTCTGAAAATGCACGAACCAAATATGGAACCCCACACCACTGGTGCCCAAAATACACAGTGAAATAGTCATTCATTCATTAATTTTTTCATTCATCTTCAGCCACATCTCTGGCAAAGAGTCGCGGTGGCAGCAAGCTAAGTAGGGCACTCCAGACGTCCCTCTCCCCAGCAACACCCTCCAGCTCCTCCTGGGGGATCCCAAGGCGTTCCCAGGCCAGATTGGACATGTAGCCCCTCCAGCAAGTTCTGGGTCTACCCCGGGGTCTCCCCCCATTTGGCCATGCCCGGAAAACCTCCAAAGGAAGGCGCCTAGGAGGCATCCTGATCAGATGCCAAAACCACCTCAAATGGCTCCTTTCGATACAAAGGAGCAGCGGCTCTACTCCGAGCTCCTTCCGGATGTCTGAGCTCCTCATCCTATTTCTAAGGCTGAGCCCAGACACCCTACACATGAATGTCGGAAGTCGGCACACCCCGGTCCCTGCTTTTGCCTTCTGCCCAGCCTGCATTGCACTCTACCCCAGTGCTCATCCCCACGTGTGGTGGGTCCACAGAGTGTTGGCTCCATGTTTTTTTTTTCGGGCTGGGCCCAGCCGGGCCCCATGGACCAAGGCCCAGTCACCAGACGCTCACTGGCAAGCTCCCTTCCCAGGTCTGGCTCCAGGAAGGGACCCCAGTTTCCCTTTTCCGGGCAAGGTGCTGTAACTCTGCTGGTGTAATTTCATTGGGTTTCTTGGGAATCGCTCTTAGTCTGGCCCCTCCCCTGGGACCAATTTGCCTTGGGAAACCCTCGCAGGGGCTATTGCCCCCAACAACACAGTTCCCAGGATCACCAGGACACACAAACCCCTCCACCATGTTAAGGTGGCAATTCTCGAAGGCTCACAGTGAAATAGTCACGTTATTATTATTACATCCACCACCAAAAGATGTATAAATGACTGTAGAAAGGTTAGACTATCTCACTCACAGGACAGCACGTCAGTCATAACACTGTCTGCCCCTTTCTTGTGCCTGATTTCAATGTTGTATCCTTGCACAAGCAGGGCCCAATGCATCAACTGCATCAAACACACGCCACTACGGCCATAAAACCAGGTAATGATGACACCGATGATGATATTGCTATCCAAAACGACAATGGCAGTATGCTGATGACGCTCTGTTGCTGAGAAAGGCTATCCACCTGCACAGCCTCTTGTCTAATTCATGTTCAAACTTCCAAGACAAAACAGGAATATAATACTTGTTTTCCCCACCCATGGTTATTCAATCACCATGCCTGGAATTTGGTTTTTGTAACTGATGTAGCAGGTATTGTGGAGTGAAAGGGAAACAAACAAGGGGGAGCAAAAACCATATGCATGCATTAGATGAGAGAAACTGATTTGAAAACTGAAAAGAGAGCTTCGTGGAGGAAACCACTTCCAGGGGAATCATTGTTATGTTTGGTTAATTCATTGCCAGACTAATGAGGCTTCTGCAAATCTTCTCTAATGTTAACCCATAGAGCAACTACAGAGTTAGCTTTAGAAGCAGGGGCATGGACCACAACCAGCTTTGAAAATAACACTTTTATGCATGTAATTATAATGTGATATTTGAACTGTTAAAAAAAACAAAAACATTTTCATTGAAACATCAAAATTCTCTAAATTATTATACTCCGGATTATTATTGACCCCAATTATCTCATTCAAAAAAAATTCTGTCTTTACCTTTCAAAAAATACTCAAGTTCTTGTTGAATTAAATACAATTACATCAGCAATTGTGCTGACAATGAACAAACAATGTGATTTGGGTATAAAATTACATACCCAGATAACATGATTAGTGAACTTGGTGTTTATTCTTTGGGTTAACTAAAAAACACAAAGTATAAAGAATATGTACAACTGTAAAAATTCAGTAAACTCCATCCATCCATCTAGCCATCCATTATCCAAACTGCTTATCCTGCTCTCAGGGTCACAGGGATGCTGGAGCCTATCCCAGCAGTCATCAGAAATTCCCTCTGACAGGTGTCTAAGTCATAAGTAAGACCTGTGCATCCAAGAACAGTTGCTTTCTTGATGCTCCTGTGCTTTCACCAAAGATACAAGGCACAGAGATACTTTACAATTCTGCAAAAACTTGAAGAGAAGATGTGCATTAGGTATTAAATTGACATTTGTTCATATTTCTGAGCCAGTATAGAAGTGTTGTTAGCAGTGCAGGGGTATATGAAACCATTTAAATCACAAAGCTCGCAGAAATGTTTCAATTTGATTCAGTTTAGGTTTCAGTTTCGATTCAGTTTCCTCATCATTATATATGACCTCTATTGATTAGGTCTTTGGTTTTGCCACTGTCATGCCCAGAAACATCACAACTCATACGTAGACTTGGGCCTCATGGAAAATCCTGACTTTCGAGCTGGTAATTACATTGGTGTGACATTGATTTGAGATTATCTCATAATACAATATTTCCCAAGTTTTGAGACCAGAGTAATATACTGGCTACCCAAAGCCTGCAAGTTCTGTCAGAAAATTTGCCCACTTGAGCTTTAAGGGTCTGGGTACGTTTATCTTTCTGACTGTGCCAACATTCTGAAAATATACAAATAAAATCCATTTCATGTTGTTCTATCAGTTAGTTCAAAAACAAAATCAAGTTAATTAACCAACAACCTGTTAGTGACCCCATATGAGGGAGATAGGACGATTCCAAGGACCCCTGACTGACAGAGGCCCTCAAAAAACGTTAGAACACAAGATTAGTAACGTTTTATTCTGCATTGTGATCTCTTTGCACAGGCCCCAAAATTCCCGATAGGGCTCCTTTCACCAATAAAACTCCAACAGACACAGCAATAAAGCTACGATGATAAAGATTTACAGGCTTTACATACTTTCTATTGCTTGCAAGCCACTTATCCCAGTCGGGGTCGCGGGATGCTGAAGCCTATCTCAGCAGTCACTGGGTGGCAGGTGGGGGGGGGGGACACCCTGGACAGGCTGCCAGGCCATCACAGGGCTGACACATGCACACCTAGGGACAATTTAGTATGGCCAATTCACCTGAGCTGCATGTCTTTGGACTGTGGGAGGAAACCAGAGCACCCGGAAGAAACCCACAAAGACACGGGGAGAACATGCAAACTCCACACAGAGGACGACCTGGGATGACCCCCAAGGTTGGACAACCCCGGGGTTTGAACCCAGGACCTTCTTGTTGTGATGCGACTGCGCTATCCACTGCACCACAGTGCCGCCAGCTTGCATGTTTGCTGTCAATAAAACTGATCCAATTCAATTTATGTCGTTTATTGGTTTTATTGCATTTAAATATAGTGCTTTTCTAGTCTTCTGACTACTCAAAGCATTTTACAACACGTGCTTCACATTCACTAATTCTCACACACACACTGATGTCATAGGCTGGCATGCAAGGCACCAACCTGCTCATCAGTAGCAGTAGGGGTTAAGTGTCTTCTTCAAGGACACTTCGACATGTTCTCTGGAGGAGCTGGGGATTGAACCAGCGACCTTCCAATTACTAGACAACCCACTCTACCTCGTAACCCATGCTGCCCGAGTACTTGAATTTAAATACATTCCTTTGTGATCAAAGAGGGAAGATTTTGAGATACCATTCTAACTTTTTGTACACAGAGCTGCAAGAAATGCACGCCTCCACAAGCTGGGCAGGTTTTGGAAGGATTTGGGTGTCAGAGGTTCGCACGCAATGCATCCTAGTACACGTAGGCAATGCCGGGACAGTTCCGCGACCAAGAGAACTCTTGATTTCTTGGTCAATATAGCGTGCACTGAGAAATTTATTGCTTCAATTTACTATATTTAACAACTTTAATACTGTAGCGAATTCAGGGGACAGCCGGGAACCACTGCAGCTGGCAACCACTGAAGCCAGGACACAAACCCTAGTCTCCCGCGGGGGACTATGTTAAGCAGTCAACTAAAGAGTCTGATCCTTGATATCTCCCCATAGATTTCTCCTGTAGAGCTCAGGCAGTGTCCACCTTTCTTGTTTTTCATACCAATTATGATTCAGCTCATTGTGAATTAACCTTCAAATGCAAGCATTCACCAACACGTCAGCGTTAAGGCTTTTTAAGGTTTCTATTAAACTACCAGGTGTGTTTTTTAAAGTCAAATCATTGTGAAAATTTTCATCAAGGACAAGAGCATTGTTATTTTCAATGCAAAGCAACAAACAATGTTTAACCATTTATCTCATTAAGTTAATAAAGCAATACCATAAAGCTTGTAGTACACAGAATGAATTTCTCAGGTATTCTCACACATGTTTTTGAGATTTGATCTGTGGATGGAAAATATCTTTCACAACATTACCGCAACCTTGGGAGTCATCCCAGGTTGTCCTCTGTGTGGAGTTTGCATGTTCTCCCCGTGTTTGCATAGGTTTCCTCTTGGTGCTCTGGTTTCCTCCCACAGTCCAAAAACATGTAAGTCAGGTGAATTGGCCGTACTAAATTGTCCCTAGGTGTGAATGTGCGTGTGTGTGTGTGTGTGTGTGTGTGTGTGTGTGTGTCAGCCCTGTGATGACCTGGCGGCCTGTCCAGGGTGTCTGCCCGCCTGCATGACTGCTAGGAGAGGCTCCAGCATCCCTGCAACCCTGAGAGCAGGATATGCGGTTTGGATGGAATTTACTACATTTGCTATCAACATTCACTGGAAATCCACATAAAAACCAGTGAAATTTCCCTTTAATTAAGATAATACCTCATCCATTGATCCATCAATGTCATGAACGCTCCTGTACTTACAAAAAATGAAACCATATAGCTGATGCACTTACCATGGCAGCAAGCAGCAGAAAAAGGCTGTAGGAAAAAGTGGAGTTGTTATGGCTACCGAGCAGATTTAGCAGGACAAGCTCATAGAAGACCTTTACCAAGAGACACCACAACATCAACAGCTAAAACTCAGGTTCAAATATGTTTTGTTTTCCCCCAATAGGATGCGAGAAATGGAAAAAGTTGCTTGCGTAAACTGTTTCTTCTGAAGTTCCTTAGAACAAATTGAAAAAGTCTTTATTTTACATGGCAGGATACACAAATTGTTTCTTAATTAATCAAAAATGACCAGTTTATTGTGATATGCTCTGGTCTTCATCAGAAAATCATCTTGATAAAACCTTTGTAATGGAAGTCTGGTATCCGGTACGATATCATACCAGATACTTGTATTCTTTTTCCCAATTAATTCATCTACTGCTGAAACCTTGAATTTTAATTTTTAATCTCATTAGTAGGCACCATAAATGTTCCCAACCCACTTAGATAGCTGGAAAATTGAGGTTTCCTCAGAAATGGACCTTAAATGGTTTGTGAGAATTAATGCCTTAAAGAGCTTTTAGAGGAAAAGGAAACAAATGGTAAAAATACAGTTAGGAAGAAAGATTATGATACACTTGGGAAAATTTGCAAATAAAAAGAGTTCATACCCCTAAGATATCCATCTCCATAAGTCAGTTTTTAAAAGCAGAATTTTCTAATCATTGGCGATTCCATGAATGCCACCACTGAAGCTATTGCAACCATGCTCTGATGTCATGTTGGCTCAGCACATGGCAAGTAAGACTTAATAGGATGCAATGGGATCGCATCAACCATTTTTACACAATTTTCCTTTGCTAAATGATCTTTTGGGCTGTGATAATACTGGATGTCTGTTAATGCCAGGCCCACCATCCTGTTTTCTATTTTACAATAGTGCTGATCCCAATCACATTGGATGCCTTCTCCACAGCGAGAGGCATCTTGCTCTTGGTAGGCAGTCAATCCCTTGTGTGCCAGCATCAGCAAAAAGCAAATTAGCTGCACAATTCTAAACATCCAACTTTTCCATCCATCTAGTCATCCATTATCCCAACCGCTTATCCTTACTCAGGGTCACGGGGATGCTGGAGCCTATCCTAGCAGTCATTGGGCAGCAGGTGGGGAGACACCCTGGACAGGCCGCCAGTCTATCACAGGGCACACACACACACACACACACACACACACACACACACACACACACACACACACACACACACACACACACACACACACACACACTAGGGACAATTTCACCTGAGCTGCATGTCTTCGGACTGTGGAAGGAAACCATAACACCCATAGGAAACCCACGCAGACATGGGGAGAACATGCAATCTTCACACAGAGAATGACCCGGGATGGCCCTCAAGGTTGGGCTATCCTGGGGCTCGAACCCAGGATCTTCTTGCAGTGAGGTGACCGTGCTAACCACTGCCCCACCGTGCTGCCCCATTCAACTTTTAATTACTTCTTATTTTTGTCAGAGAACATATTGTAACGTGAATGGATAAGAAGACACGCTGGCCGCTGGCTCGCGGGTCTGACCCTTTAGTCGAGCGGTTAGCGATGCCTCCTGCGGTGCGGGCGATACGGGTTCGCTTCCCGGCCGCGGCAGTTCCTGTGGTTGCGTTGTCCCCCGAAATCGCTACAATATCCTTGTTGTTACTATTTATTCCAGTAATATGTGGAGTTTCTATGTAATGTTGCACATCACTCTTCCCGCAGACTGTATAGCACCCTCCTGGTGGCATTAGAACACCAATGCAAAAAAGCACATCATAAGTAGCCAAACGTGCCTAAAACTGTTGTACAGGCTCTCAATATTACAAGCAGAAGATACCAGCTCATGCATGTATTTGTTACACTTTCTATTCCTTTAAGTGAAGTTCCTTTGTGCCATCTCTGTTTTGTTCATCCTGATTTGTGCTCTCATGTTAAATTAGTAAGCAATTGTGTGGTGCTTAGTGTGTTGCATTGTATAATGATGTACAAAATAATACTTTGCCTGCTTAGAAATGTGTCTTGTGTCCATTGCAGCACAGCTTTGCATAGTTACAAATGTGCACACCCACATGAACATACATCCACATAAACTGACAGATAGACATTAACGACACACACACACACACACACACACACAGTCACAGGAGACGCAAGCATCACACACTCTTTACGACATCAAACCATTTGCTAGGCCTGGCATTTAGTCTTCAGATGAACTTTGTAATAAACTTGGAATTCACCAACCACCACCTACAATTGTTGTAGCTGCTGTTGCCATAGAAACTTTTCAGTCATGTTCCAAAGCAACCAGGGGAAACAGCAGAAATTACAGCGATTACTATTTCACAGCTCAGAAGCGAGAAGGCACTAAAGCCAGCATCAGAAACGAACAATTCGATGCCTGAAGGGAAACGAGGATCTCTGAGACAGAGACAAGACAAGAACCATGGAACATCATGACAGCCCGCGTGTAACATGGAGCTGACCAACCCTCCAGCAAAGGAAAAAAAAACATGCCAGATTGATTCCCCAAGTATCCAAGCCTGATAACATATCAGCAGATCTCATGAATAAAATAATTATGTCCCAGGATGGGATTGAGAGGATTATCCACACTGAACTTGGCAGAAATGGCACTGATAGGCTCAATGCAGGCTGAAAAACACACAATATCCAACAATGTTGTACACAGTGATTATTAATTACTCCAACTGACAGAATAATCTAGTGAACACAGGGGATAGATTGGGATTTTGCATGGTTGCATTTGTGAGTAAATTAATTTTACACACTCTGTCTCTAATTTGTTGGGAAGCTTGTTTAACCAGAGATCTTTGCACAGTTTAATCTTGTACACAATACGAAGCTGATGAAATTTCTCTTCATCTGAAAGCCCTGTAGGTTCTGTAATTACAATAATATACATGTGTACCAGGCACTTTTTCTCTCCCCAGGAAATGAGGGATTAAGGGGCATCTTCAGCGCCTCTCACTGCTGAGGTCTCCCAGCACCCTCCTTCCTCACCCATAGACAAAGGCACCAGCTGGGGCCGCAGGAGGTCCGATGGGCCCTAGTAAGAAAGGCACTAAGAGGTTCTGGTAATGACACGCTATAATACCGGGTGCAGGAGTAAATAACCTATCATCCCAGCAGAGGTCAAGTCAAGAATTTATAGCTTTGTTTACAGCAGCAGGAATATATATATATATATATATATATATATATATATATATATATACGTATATGTGCATGTGTGTGTGTGTGTGTATGTGTGTGTGTGGGTAGAAATGGAGAAAGAGAGAGAGAGGGAGAGAGAGAGAGTAGAATAGAAAAGATAGCATATAATTCACATAAAGACAAGCTTTGTGGTAACCATGTGAGTTATAGATTTGGTGCATTAACCACTATAGTGTAGCTATTCATGATTTATGGTAATTTTCAGCACACATCTTAATCCATCAAATTGCTTGAGTAAAGCAAACCTTTGTGAGAATATATATATACGTATATACGTACAATGTATATATAAAGCAAGAGTGTGTTTGTTTGTTTGTATCCTTAGAATCAGCCCTTTCCAATGATTGCAATTGCAGTTTGAAATTATTCTTTTTTAAACCAGGTAACAAATTTTATGTATTTGCAAAATTGAGTTTATTTTGTGGCGATTTCCGGTGGCGGACTTGCTGCAATTAATACACACATTGGCAAAGAAGCTTGATGAATTGATTGAAAATTATGATTTTTGATCATTTTTGTTTGAAAAATATTTAAAAACCAAGTAAAATTTTTAATTTATTTGCGAAGGAGGCATTCCAGCGATGCTTTGTGAAGACTTCCGGCAAATCTTTCCAGTGGTCAAGGGAGACACTACACTTAACATTGGCAATGCTAGCCTGAAGGCACACAACGTGGTTTATCCTGAGGCGCTTGAGCACTGAGCGATTAATACACACATTGGCAAAGAAGCTTGATGAATGGACTGAAAACTATGACATTTGATAATTTTCGTTAATAAGATTTGTTTATTCGACATTCGTATATCACATGTATCATATGTGAAGTGAATTCAGGGGGGCAGTCCAGGAACCACCACAACTGAGACGCGAACCTGTATCTCCTGCACCGCAGGCGACAACGTTAACCAGGCAACTAAAGGGTCCGACCCATTAGCAAGGGCTAAAGTGTCTACTTATCCATGCAAGTTACACTATCATAAATTATCCTATATTTCAGTAGCGCTTATATCATAAAGATCCAATCGTGTTGGTTGTTTTGGTGAGAACATTTTCCCCGGGCAACGCCGGGTAAGGTATCCTAGTACAGTATAACACAATACAGCCCAATATACACTCACTGGCCCCTTTATTAGGTACACCTTGCTAGTACCGGGTTGGACCCCCTTTTGCCTTCAGAACTGCCTTAATCCTTCATAACATAGATTCAACAAGGTACTGGAAACATTCCTCAGAGAGTTTGGTCCATATTGACATGATAGCATCATGCAGTTGCTGCAGATTTGTCGGCTGCACATCCATGATGCGAATCTCCCAGTCCACCACATCCCAAAGGTGCTCTATTGGATTGAGATCTGGTGACTGTGGAGGCCATTTGAGTACAGTGAACTCATTGTCATGTTCAAGAAACCAGTCTGAGATGATTCGAGCTTTATGACATGGCGCGTTATCCTGCTGGAAGTAGCCATCAGAAGATGGGAACACTGTGGTCATAAAGGGATGGAAATGGTCAGCAACAATACTCAGGTACGCTGTGGCGTTGACACGATGCTCAATTGGTACCAAGGGGCCCAAAGTGTGCCAAGAAAATATCCCCCACACCATTACACCACCACCACCAGCCTGAACCGTTGATACAAGGCAGGATGGATCCATGCTTTCATGTTGTTGACGCCAAATTCTGACCCTACCATCCGAACGTCACAGCAGAAATCGAGACTCATCAGACCAGGCAACGTTTTTCCAATCTTCTATTGTCCAATTTTGGTGAGCCTGTGCGAATTGTAGCCTCAGTTTCCTGTTCTTAGCTGACAGGAGTGGCACCCGGTGTGGTCTTCTGCTGCTGTAGCCCATCTGCCTCAAGGTTCGACGTGTTGTGCGTTCAGAGATGCTCTTCTGCATACCTCGGTTGTAATGAGTGGTTATTGGAGTTACTGTTGCCTTTCTATCAGCTCGAACCAGTCTGGCCATTCTCCTCTGACCTCTGGCATCAACAAGGCATTTTCGCCCACACAACTGCCGCTCACTGGATATTTTCTCTTTTTCAGACCATTCTCTGTAAACCCTAGAGATGGTTGTGCGTGAAAATCCCAGTAGATCAGCAGTTTCTGAAATACTCAGACCAGCCCATCTGGCACCAACAACCATGCCACGTTCAAAGTCACTTAAATCACCTTTCTTCCCCATTCTGATGCTCGGTTTGAACTGCAGCAGATCGTCTTGACCATATCTCCATGCCTAAATGCATTGAGTTGCTGCCATGTGATTGGCTGATTAAAATTTGTGTTAACGAGCAGTTGGACAGGTGTGCCTAATAAAGTGGCCGGTGAGTGTATATGTATGTGATGTACATGGAGTGATCCAGATATTAACTACAAGTTTTGGGTAAGAGAGTGCAGGTACTTAGAGGAAAGACACAACAGATCAAGTATGCCCTCAAAATACAGGGCTCCTGTGTGTACCCAAAGTTAAAAAGAAGTCAGCCGGTGACAGGACTTTTTCCTATCAGCCCCGTACTTCTGGAATAACCTGCCTGCTGCCATCAGACAATCAGAGTCTGCCGAGTCCTTTAAATCCAAACTTAAAACTCACCTTTTTGCCTTAGCCTACCAGTTATTTACCCTTAAATTGAATACTTCACAACCTGTACTGCATGGCGGGTCGGTTTCTGTCTTAATGAATTTACCAAGCCCTGTTCTACCAATGAGATTATAGCGTATAGATTATTGACTATTGCAAACTGTTCTCTTCTCTCACATGTCTTTTCTCTCTCTGAATGATATCTTCTCCTTTCTCTTCTTCTGTGTATGGGAATGGTGTGATGCGAATTTCCCCTGTGTGGACGTGTAGTCTGTCCTCCTCCCAGGTCTCCATGGTGATGGTGGTCACCACCTGAACACTGCTTGGTATCCCCTCATCACATTTTTTATAAGTCTTATAAACCCATATAATTTTGTTATTCCGTTTCAGTGTTGCTTCCTTCTCTCACTCCAATGCTTAACTGATGTTTTTTCTTGTCTCTTCTCCTGTGTATCTGAATGGTGTGATGTGTGTCTCCCCTGTATGCACGTGTCGTCTGTCCTCCTGTCAGGTCTACATGGTGATGGTGGTTGCGTGGCTCAGGTCCTGCGCTGTTCCGGTTTTATCTGGACACTGCTTGGCATCCTCCTCATCATATTCTTCATATATCTTATAATTCTGTTATCCTCTTTCAATGTTGTATTCTGTAAATTGTATACACACAACATCCATACACATACAACACACACACACACACACACACACACACACACACACACACACACACACACACACACACACACACACACACAGAGGCACACAATACACATTTCACAGATTTTGCTTATCTGTATAGTGGAGCTGGGGGGCACGGTGGCACAGTGGTTAGCGCGGTGGCCTCACAGCAAGAAGGTTATGGGTTCAAGGCCCAGGATAGTCCAACCTTGAGGTTTATCCCAGGTCGTTCTCTGTGTGGAGTTTGCATGTTCTCCCTGTGTCTGCGTGGGTTTCCTTGGGGTGCTCTGGTTTCCTCCCACAGTCCAAAGACATGTAGGTCAGGTGAATCGGCCATACTAAATTGTCCCTAGGTGTGAATGTCGGCCCTGTGATGGCCTAGCGGCCTGTCCAGGGTGTTTCCCCACCTGCCACCCAATGACTGCTAGGATAGGCTCCAGCATCCCATGACCCTATGTAGGATAAGCGGTTTGGATAATGGAATGGAACATCATCCACTGCACGTCTGTCCGTCTTGGGAGAGAGATCCCTCCTCTGTTGCTTTTTTCTCCCTGTTAAAGGATTTTGGTTTTTTGGGGGGAGTTGTTCCTTATCCATTGTGAGGGTCTAAGGACAGGATGTTGTATTGCTGTAAAGCCAAGAGGCAAACTTGTAATTTGTGATAATGGGCAATACAAATAATATTGACTTGGCCTGACTTACTCAGTCCAACCCAGAGGCAAAACTACCATATATGATGGTAATGCAACTGCACAGGGGCCCGTAATAGTTTAGGGCATGCACACAGACTCCTCTTTATACCAGCGTTATCATATCAAAGATCTTGAGTACTGAGTCTATGGTATACAAGTGGCCACTAAACTTTAAACATCACAGGCACCCGGAGAGTGCGCCTATGATTTATTTGACTAATAATCAACCTATACACTTGTGTTTTGTGTTTGTAAGGCCTATGCCCAGACAATGAATAATGTTGTCAATGTGCAGGTGTGCTGTCACCGATAATGTTTTCATCCGTGTCAAGGTGCCCGTCTGTTTTAGTGCTCCGACACCAGATTTGGTTAACTAGGCTAGGCTATCATTATCTTGGCCTTGCTATTATGACTCCTCACCTATAGCATGGAGGTCTGTTTTCCTAGTTATCATTCCATTTAGGCATCAACTATGCAGTGCATTTCATTGTTGCTGGTCTTTTTAAAGCTATGTGCTTTCACTTCTTTCATTTGCTACTGACATTATGTTGTTACGTCTGATTGTGATGGGCAGGCCCACTTTGACCATCTCGCATTGGGGCCCGGCGCTGACTCGTTACGCCGCTGGCTCAGCCATCCTCTTTTAAGCATGCTATTAATAATTCTTTCTCATCAGAGCATTTAAACAGCAGTTCATTGCTCAAACATGTTCTCCTTCCAGTCTCGGCACACAGTCCAGCACAGTGAGTCATTAACTTTGTTTCAACCATTCAGCAGTCCCTGCTAATATTTACGAGTCTTATCATACTTGAGGATAACTGAACTGTGGCACATAGC
The DNA here is from genome assembly GCF_029633865.1 of Lampris incognitus. NCBI lineage: Eukaryota > Metazoa > Chordata > Actinopteri > Lampriformes > Lampridae > Lampris > Lampris incognitus. Next base: position 45,689,113 of record NC_079214.1, read on the forward strand.
CGTTTACTCACTGCTTACTGTGAATTCATGAATAGGTCTGTGGTGATTTTTTTCTCTCACCTGCATCAGTGAGGTTTTGTTTCCAGCTCCCCCTGGCACTCAACTGCAAAGCCCAGAGTACAGATTCTTAAGCTGCCAAGTCTAACCTATAAAAGGTTTAAAAAAAAAACAGATGAATTTTAAACTCAATATTCATTGACTTTTCAAAGATTTCCCTTCATTAATTTGTACTGGGAAGTGGGGGGGGGGGGGTTTACAGAGATAAGCTCCTACATCACCAGCCACTGACACACATTCATCTTTGCTTTTTTGTGTTGTTCTCGAAGTCCCTGCTGGCAGCCTGGACTGTAGAAAACAGATCGGCACCACAGCCCATCTGGAGCTGAAACAAATCAAAGGGCCATACTGCAGCAGACAGATGTTTGCCTCTGCCCCCCCCCCCTCCCACCAACAATATGTTTCTCTGTGTATTGAAGACAAATAACTTAAACTCCTTTCACACATTCAGTCAGTGACAACAGGATATGATGTGGTTTGACAAGGTCACAGAACACTAGGTACTTTTTCACTTTTTTGGGCTTGGATGCTTTGGTGTGAATTATCAAATAACAGAAAATTCGACAAGGGAGGGGGTGCTGACAGAAGCACAGCATAAATGTCATATACTTTTTTTCAAACTTGCTGTCATTATTTATTTATTTATGTATTACTATTTTTTAACCATCATCATTTTACATAAATTGTTGTCATTGATGCAAGGACATCTCGTAAGATGCTATTGTAAAGCAGTGACCACTGTTTGTCCCATGTCCAAAATGAGTAAAATAACACCATAGCTGATACGCATGATGGAAAAAACAACGAAAATTTAAAAAAAAAATTATCCTTTAAAATCAATCTACACAACTTGTGATGCTAGCATGGTAGCTATTTTGCTACAAGAGACCCCCAGTGCTTTTCCTAGACATGCCACCTGTATTGACTTCCATCGTACTGAAGGTGGTTGCAGTAGCCTGTCCTACCAGAAGGTCTCTGGGACGCAAACAGTCCAGAATACACAGCAGTGAATGGAGCCACATGCTACAAAATCAGCATCACCCTTTACAATATTTACGTGACAGTACTGTATTTAAAACATGGCGTTGTAGAGGAGCTCAATCAGGAGTCGTGACAACTTCCTCTTTCGGCTACACGTGCACCATTTATTCCTTCACCATAACAACAAAAACCCGCGCAGCAGAAGTGTATCACTGTAAACACGAACCGAGAAAACAGCAGCTGTAAACAAACGTTCCTACTAGCTCAACAAGGGGAATTATGTATCCCTATAACCACTACAACGTCAGTGTAGCAGATGAGAAAAGTCACTCTTAGTTTCATACTTAAATTTGTTTCATTTCACCAAAAATCCTGGTCCCAAGTCTATGAATACTGGGATGGCATCCAGCACTTTACCTGCGACCCCATCCATAGGGTTAGTGGTTGTGTCAGGAAGGGCATCCGACGTAAAACTTTGCCAAATCAGTATGCGGAATGACAAGACTATGCCGGATCAGTGGAGGCCCAAGTTGACAATGACCGCCAATGGTGTTGAGCCCTCACAGGGCACTGATGGAAACTATAAACTATAGAGCGAGAAGAAGAAAAAGAAGAATATGAAGAAGAATTTCTTGCTTATGAGAATGTCTAGTATTTTGTCCCATCGCACCGCCCGTAGTTCACATTCAGGCGAGTTGTTATGGCCTATTTTGGTAAACATATTTATTTCAGATCTTTTTTTGTACTTCATATTTTCTTTTTATAGTGCCTGTCTTTTAATTATATTACTATTCTTAATTACTATTTCAAAGTACAGTTTATATACTTTGTACTCAATTATATTTTATATATGATTGTTCCCATTTGTTTTTAATTTACTCTCTTTTAATTATATTTTATATGGTTCTTCCTTTTCTGTTTTTGTGTAAAGCACACTGAATTGCCCTGTGTACGAAATTTGCTATATAAATAAACTTGCTTGCTTGCTTGCTATTAAGTGTGATTGATCTTGGACGGGCTAAGCCCACCCGATTTTCTCTGTGCCAACCCACACTGTATTTTCTGCTTATACCACAGCTTTAGAGATGTCAAAATATGGAGATATATATCGTGTATCGCAATGTAGCCTAAAAATATCCCAATATTATTTATAGGCCATATTGCCCAGCCCTACGTGACACCATTTAATATATCTAAAGCTATGCATTACGTTTGATACCAGAAAGCAGCAACATGTGGTCAGACTATGACACTGGCTCTCTTACGCTGTCATTGATTAATACTCACCTCTTATATCTTATATCACAGGGGGGGGGGGTCAACCTACATGATCAGTTTTAAGTGTAGTGTACACTAACAAATTGTAAGGAAGATAATGTGACTTTGTGACAGAAAATGATGGCTTGCTCCCTCTGGGTTGGGGATGAGTTGCTGCCTCAAGTGAAGGACTTCAAGTATCTCAGGGTCTTGTTCACGAGTGAGGGTAGGATGGAGTGGGAGATTGACAGGCGGATTGGTGCAGCATCAGCAGTAATGTTGACGTTGTACCAGGCCGTTCTGGTGAAGAGGGAGCTGAGCCAGAAGGCAAAGCTCTCAATTTACCAGTCAATCTTCGTTCCAACCCTCACCTACGTTCATGAGCTTTGGATAGTGATCGAAAGGGTGAGATCGTGGATGCAAGCGGCTGAAATGAGTTTCCTCCATAGGGTGTCTGGGCTCAGCCTTAGAGATAGGGTGAGGAGCTCGGACATCCGGAGGGAGCTTGGAATAGAGCCACTGCTCCTTCGCGTCGAAAGGAGCCACTTCAGACATCTGATTAGGATGCCTCCTGGGCGCCTTCCTTTGGAGGTTTACTGGGCACAGCCAACTGGGAGGAGACCCCGGGGTAGACCCAGAACTCGCTAGAGGGACTACATGTCCAATCTGGCCTGGGAACGCCTTGGGATCCCCCAGGAAGAGCTGGAGGGTATTGCTGGGGAGAGGGATGTCTGGAGTGCCCTTAGCTTGCTGCCACTGCGACCCGACCCCAGAGAAGCGGCTGATGAATGCATGAATGAATGAATGATTGCATGAATGAACAATGTGACTGCAGCAAACTTTTTGGCAAAAACTATGACAAAAATATCAATGACCAGGCAAAAATGCTACAATAACTAAATCAAAATTAAATGTCATTACATTTCATCATGGTTTTTGTTTACAAAAGGCAGATTGGGATTTATTCATTGTCTCACGGATGAACATTTCTTGTCATTTTTGTCACTGACATTAACACTGGACATTATGTACATCAGCCCTACCTCGGTGAATACCACTGGACTACAGTGATGCAACTCCACCAGATCTGCCTTTGTCAGATCGACGCTCTCACTCAGTACCATTCTTTCACTCAGGACCGACACTGGTTTGGCCTCTTACTGCTCCCCATTAGATCCCAACACAAGGGAAAGGCGCGCGCACACACACACACACGCACACGCACACACACACACACACACGCTCCAGTAAGGCACCAGCCCTGAGGGTATTAGACATCGGATGTTATCCTTCACAGTATTGGACCACAGACTGATAAGGGAAGGCTTTTGCTCTGCACTAACAATGACGTTCATCTGGGTCCCCTGGCTAACATCCAACAAACTGTACAGTAGTATGATACACACACTGTGTTTGTGTATCATACAATTTATTCACAGAAACCTTTAGTGTGTGTATGTGTGTGTATGTGTGAGGGGGTAGTCCAGATGAACTTATTCAACTTTCTGTGATTATTTTACCTGGATTGCTGAGCATGCATAAATACATACAATTTATTAATAACCACACATTCTTTACTTTACATATTTGTCTTCCCTGTTATTCTACTGCTGGCACCAAGCACCGACTCCCAGTGATATAAAGCGATTATTACTTTTCAGCATCACAACAACTATGAGTGTACATATGAAAAGCATCATATTCTTGTTAGCGTCATATGGTCCAGTGCTGTATTCTTTGATGCGAGTGCTGTGTGGACCAAATATTTAAAAGTAGCGGCACACGATCTTATATCTTCTCTCTACAGTACACTTGTTATACTTCCACATAAACAACTTTATCAACATTTCATATGTGCTCAAGATTTAAATGCAAAGCACTCTGACTTTCAGAATTTAAAGGTTAACTTGCCCTCACCTCCATTGTCCTGGGATGTGGCGAACAGCAGCAAATCAAATCAAGCAAGCCAAACAAATTCAAATAGAAAGATAATGGATGAGCGGTATGTTTGTACAAGTCGGCCATGTTTGGATGTCCTCCGTAGATATATTTTACTGCAGTCGCTGCATACACTGTGGATGGTAGAAGGGTTGTGACTGAGAGCTTATTGTGTTCACACCGCACAACACCAAATGTAGTTTTGCATTATTTGTGCAAACAAAGCAAAAGTACAATGAGTAGTGCCAAGTTAATGGGAGAATGTTATCATGGCAAAGGTCAAACAGTTTCTTCATAGACTAGTATGTTTCCTGATCAGTATGGTAGATCATAATGTTACATATTGATCTACTGTATTATCATATTGATCTTGCATTGCAATGGAGAGTCGACATTTTCATAGCAAACAAAGGGAATTTACTTTCAACCCAATCTGACTTACTGACCTTCCTCCATGGCTGTTTTATTTTTCTAATTCCCGGTCGGGCATTAATATTGTGCAGGCAACTCTGGGAGGGAGCATATGGCAACAATCGCTTTGACATACAACTTCACCATTGACTTTTCATTCATTTGTGGTGCCTCAAAATTTGTGGTCACATTCAGTGGGCACATGCATTATGTCTTAATGGGTTTTAACAAAAGCGCTCAGCAACCCCAGCTCCTATTTTTCAATGTGTGTGTGTGTGTGTGTGTGTGTGTGAATTGTTTCCATTTTACCAATTACTCCCGCTCAGCAACCCCTGCTGATTTTTTAATAGTAATATTATGCTTAAGTAAAAGCAGATATTACACATAAAACCTTTGACAGATCGTTCCAAGATTTTCATCCTGTTAAAGAACAGGGGGGGAGGATTGATAATAATCAGAATGTATAATAGTTTAATGATAAAATTAGATGGTGTAACTTGTTAAATTGCAGTGCACTCTTATGTGTTGTTTCTAAATCAACTAGGGCATTAATTTCAGAGTGGAGATAAAATTTCACCAGTTGGTACGTATGAAGTAGCATGGAAATTGATGAGACTGCCTTAAACGGAGAAGGGTGATATCCATATAGAATAACAATGTTGAAGCTCATTTTTTTTCTACATTGTGTTGCATGGTGTCCAGCAGAGAGCTAAGTAATGACCTCATCTTGTTTAATTAGTCTCCCGAATGCCCTCTCAATGATTATCTCACTCATCCATCAGTGATTCCTACCATCAATTACATTAGAGGATCTGCTCTGAAAGAACACTCACATTCACATACTAATGCTCAGACATTTATACAGACGGGTGACGAATGAAAGGAAAAGCCAACATAGTCTTAGTAAGGTGCTGGTCCACCACGAGCCTCCAGAACAGCTTCAATGCTCTTTGTCATAGATTCTACAAGTCACTGAACTCTACTGGAGGAATGAACAACATTCTTCCAAAAGATATTCCCTCATTTGGTGTTTTGGTGATGGTGGTGGCGTGTGCTGTCCAAAATCTCCCATAGGCGTTCAATTAGGTTGAGATGTGGTGACTGTGAAGGCCATAGCATATGATTTACATCATTTTCATCCTCGTCAAACCATTCAGTGACCCCCTTGTGCCCTGTGGGTGGGGGAATTGTCCTCCTGGAAGAGACCACTCCTATCAGGATAGAAATGTCTCATCACAGAATGAAGGTGATCACTCAGAATAACTTTGTATTGATTTGCAGTGACCCTTCCCTCTAAGAGGACAAGTGGACCCAAACCATGCCAGGAAAATGCCCCCCACAGCATAACAGAGCCCCCGGAACACCCCCCCCCCCATAGGGTTCAAGCATTCAGGGTTTTCCTCTAATTTGTCTCCTAACTATACAGGTAGCATATGTAAGCATAGACGCATGTCAATACATCATGCATGTGTATGCTCACACACACATGCAAAATCGGGAACAATCACATGCACGGCTAAACATTATCACACACAAACAGGATCATACATAGACACAAGCACAGGCAAACAGAGGCACATACATAGGACCATAAGAAAAACACAGTGAAAGCACTGCCAGCTGTATTGTTTTGGGGGTTTTTCTCCCTTTTTAAAGTGGTCATCAGCAGTTTTAATTTTGAACACTTTTATAATATTTGCTCAGAATCTTTCTACATCCCAGCAGCTATCAACTAGTAGATGCACTGGGGAGAAAAATCCTGTCTGTGGCCGCCCTAGGTGCTGTAAACAGATAATTTTCTCTGTACCTGTTCCTTATCAGCCAATCAGGAGAGTTCTTTGCAAGCCAGCGTCTCCATTGGTCCTTACTTGCTGTTAACCAGTTTGTGCATCCATAAGGCTCTCGGGCAGAAGTGAAGGAACGGATTCTTTTGCAGTAGGTTTTCATAATATAGCTAGCTAGCTCTTGCTAACTTCCGCCTAAGATCGCTTAACTCCAATTTAAGTGAAAAGGGTTACTCTACCGTTGAATATTTTAGGATAAATCACTTTGTAATACAAATGCTCTGAAGCCGTTTCAGTTGAGTCAGTGAAAAAAGGTTAAACTACAGCTAAATAATGAAATAGGATCAAACACTTTATTTTGCAAATGTTTACGAAACCCATTCTCAAAGGCGATGCTTCCAACTTTTGTGTGTTCAGATTTGATATTGTCATCCTTTGTGGAATATACTGCATTAAAAGAAGGAAGCATGCATTCTGCAAAACTGCTGTTTTATCACAATCAAATTTGTGGAAGTGCTCTGTATATATTGAGGGTTTTTACAGAAGCTGTTAATTTGAAGTGCCTTACTGACAACAGTCATAAACATTCATAAATATTCCTTCATGTTCATGACAAGATTACGACAATGTCATATCAGTCTTATTCACAATACTAGTGTTACCCAAACAACTCGATTTTTTTTATTAAAATTTCAAACAAAGTAAATATACAAAAACAAAAACAGCAACTAACCCCACCCACAAAAAAACGTACATCATATACATATGAGTATATAAAACAAACTCGATTTCAACAAGTGATCTGTGAATTCAGAGGGAGATCTATAGCCGAAACTGGCGGAGAAATATGTGCACGCAGTACTTCTGTCTTTGATTATAGGGAATCATTTCACTGCTGTGACAGTAAAGACCTGGTAGTCCTGTCTGCTCCTAACCCTTCTCACACTTTGATGACAGGATTCAGTGATGCAATTTTTTCCAAATGCCAGATGTCAATGGCAAGACACGTCATTTACCCAAGATGTGTCAGGGCGGCAGTGTCAGAGATATCACTCGTGACTAATGCACAGATAAAATCGATCCTTGCTCCTCTCACATGTTCGCTCCACTGAGTCAGCAAGAGAGCGAAAACAATTACAGTGTGTTTCCTACGCCTCTGTGAGTCATCCTCTTTGGGAAGGTGGATTGTTCAGTTTCATTTGTTCCCTGCATTAAGCAGAGAAGAATCTTTTTGGGAGACTAAATTCAAACTAAACGCCACAATCAAAACACCAAGGGAAAGATACTTCCCAAAAAAAAGGCTCATGGATCTCTCACATTTTCATTTTTCAGCCAAACAGAAGAAAGGTGAGGCCAACGGGTATTGAAATTATACATACGTATACATTATTTGAGGATCCAATTGGTTACTTTCAAATGCTCTTCCATGATCCAATACATAATGTTAATAAAGATAACAATAATACATTTTTATTTAATCAAGGCCTCTCTGGATACCCAAGTTCACCTTAACATTGAACAAAGGAAAAACAGGCATTCAAATCATAAGAACAAAAGCAGGCATACAACATAACACCAGCACAGAGACAACAAATACTTTGGACAGCATAAACGCACAAGAGCACAGGAACAATCCTACAGCATGTGGCCAACCAGGGAGCATCAGCTTCAGGCTCTGGATGCTCATCTGTAACCCTGCAGACACCACCATGGGCTCTGTCTGCACTCTAATCTAATTGCTCGATGGCTGTTTTGCCCTGTAAATGCTAGAGCATAACTTTGCATTTTGAGGTAATGTTCCATCCATCCATCCATTATCCAAACAGCTTATTCTGCTCTCAGGGTCACGGGGATGCTGGAGCCTATCCCAGCAGTCATTGGGTGGCAAGTGGGGAGACACCCTGGACAGGCCGCCAGGTCATCACAGGGTGCGCACACACACACACACACACACACACACACACACACACACACTCAAACCTAAGTACAATTTAGTACGGCCAGTTCACCTGACCTACATGTCTTTGGACTGTGGGAGGAAACCGGAGCACTCAGAGGAAAACCATGCAGACGTCTACGGGGAGAATGTAAACTCCACACAGAGGACGACCCGGGACGACCCCCAAGGCTGAGGTAATGTTGTGAAAGATATTTTCCATCTGCACACCAAATCTCAAGAACATGCGTGAGAATACCCGAGAAATTCATTCTGTGTACTACAAGCTTTATGGAATTGCTTTATTAACTTAATAAGATGAATGGTTAAACGTTTGTTGCTTTGCATTGAAAATAACAATGCTCTTGTCCTTTGATGAAAATATTCCGAACGATTTGACTTAAAAAATAAAACACATACGTGGTGGTTTAATACACTTTAAAATGCTTTGACACCGGTGTGTTGGTGAATGCTTGCATTTGAAGGTTAATTAATTCAAAATTATCTGAAGCACGATTGGTAGACAATGAAAAACAAGACAGTGGACACCGCCTGAGCTCTCCAGGAGATATCTATGGAGGTAGTGGTTTGCTTTGGCAAATCGACTGAAAAGATGTGAATTCTTTATAAAAAAAACAAAAACAATCTTTAAAGTCGTTCTCCTTCATTTCTTTAGTTTGTGGTGGATTTGGCACCATCTGGTGGTCACAATAGTGCATTTGACCCCAAAAATCTCGGCGTTATATTCAAATAAATGAACATGATCCTGAACGCCCAGAAAGCGTTCACATGCAGGTCAACTTGATGGTCGCAGATTTTGGTGTAACACCAGCAAGATAATCTAGCATACATATTTTGGAGAAACACGACTGATCAGCAATACCATCCAACACGCCAATATTGACAAAAACATATCAAGTCACATCAAACCCCTGATTAAAACTTTAAATGTAACGTAGCACTTTGTCTGCAAGCACTTACTGCTTACTCTTCCGTATTCAACATGCACATTCCTTTTTCTTCTTTTCCTTTTGTGGAAGACTCGACACATTTCCTGTGCGGGTGCCATTATCTTTGAATGCTTGTCAGGACTGGCATGTCCTGCCGGCACCAATGAAAAACACCATATAGAGGAGCAATTAAAGAACGCCAATACATTTTGTATACATTTTATGACTGTTGCTATCGCAATGCCAGAGAGGAAAAAAGGTATCAAATATGGCTTTTTGACCTTAAAAATAATTTCTATTTTGGTTCTTTTTGCTTGAATGACTGACAAATCACAACAACAACAAAAAAAATCCTGGTCAGTGTAATCGTTTTTCTCCATACACCACACTGTAAAATGTAATTAATCATCCTACTAAGGAAGGACAGGATGTTGTGTCGCTGTAAAGCCCACTGAGGCAAATGTGTAATGTGTGATATTTGGCTATACAAATAAAATTGACTTGACTACATAAACAATTAGCAACCTTTACCAATTGATGCTTACTTTGTTGACTCTATATAATTAAACTTAGTTAAGGCAACTTTCTGGCAAGGAAGGTAATTAAACTCATCAGTGGCACTGACAAAAAGACAGGAGGTGGAGCTGGAGGGGGCAGAGTTGAAGATGCTATGATTTTAATTGGGAGCGCTGAAGAAGGACAGGATTAGGAATAATTATGTTAGAGGGACTGCTCAAGTTGGACAGTTTGGAGACAAAGCAAGAGAGGCAAGATTGAGATGGCTTGGATATGTGTGGAGGAGAGATGCTGGGTATATTGGGAGAAGGATGCTGAACACGGAGCTGCCAAAAGAGGAGGTCTATGGATGTGGTGAGGGAAGACATGCAGGTGGCTGGTGTGACAGAGGAAGATGCAGAAGACAGGAAGAAATGGAAACGGGTGATCCGCTGTGGCGACCCCTAACGGGAGCAGCCCAAAGTAGTAGTATTTAAAAGTATGGATGAGGAGGAACCATCCGCAAAACCCGGAGAAGCTCGACAGAACTCGGCGATTACACATGCGCAGTTGCCCACTGAAGACGTGCTTTGACTGAGGGTCAATGAACAAAGCTGGAAGAAAGGTTGCTCAGCCAAGGTATGTTAAGGTAAATTGCAGCAAATGTTAATTTTAGCCCCTTTCACAAATGCACTCTGCAACCCTGAAGTTATCCGGACATTATGCGGAGGAGTTGTAATGTTGTGTTAAACGGACTTTAGAGTTCACAGCGAGCGAATGGGCTACAACTGCAATAAGTGCAACAAAATACGACAGCAAGGGAGACAGTACGAGCAATGTATCAAACTGTTGAACAAGCAGAACATAAACTTAAATACGACATCTTTGACTTCCAGCAGTCAACTCCCCTCTCATCCACAGCTGCTAGTTTACACAAGCGACTGTCGCTGGATAAACGCAGCCAGCTAAACTACGTTGATTTGACTGGGCCTGAACGCTTCGCTGTGAAACTAGCTCTAGTGAGAAAGAAGACTTCCTGTGATTTCTCGTAAAATAAAACCCTCCCCCCCCCCCTCTCTCTCTCTCTCTCTCTAATGAAAATCTTTAAAAACAGAATTTAAACCATAGCGTAGTTTTTGCGACATGTCCTGCCTCCTGCACTACTCGCCTGAACCAAACGGAGTACTTCCAGTAGGTAAGAACGCGTCTGACACGGGACAATAATCTCCTGCTGTGTCCATGGGTGAAAGGGCAACTCCGGACACGATTCCCCGCACATTGTTCGGAGTTCATGTGAAAATGGCCTTTTCACTGGTGCTCTATTTAGCAAACTCAGTCGGTCTTTGCCATATTCTTTATCCGTTAGTCAGGGTCTGTGGGTTAATTTTGCGTCTTCCATTTAGCCAAGTCAGGGACTCTCTAACATCCATCCAGCCATTATCCAAACCGCTTATCCTGCTCTTTGGGTCGCGGGGAGGCTGGAGCCTATGCGGCTCTCTAACATTAGGCAAACTTATATATCGTCGGTCCTCTACGGTCAGATCAACAACACAAACAACAAACAACAATGGCGCAAATCAAAACCCCGCAGACAAAGAGGTGAGTTCATGTAAAGGCTAGCCCCTCGTGTACGTCTCGTAAAAGTCCCGTTAGAATACGAGTAAATTTAAAGGATAACTTGCGTTTCAGCAAACACAGCGTGCTTACTGACGGTTGCAAAAGCAATTGTGTTGATAATTGGCTGGAGGACAAATAATTCGACAAGCGTGTAACTCGGTTCTCAGCTCTTAAACAAAAAATGATTATTTGGGTGACCATGGCTCCTAAAATTGTCGACGGTGCAGTAAAGTGGTACTCTGGGAGAAGCTACCTGATGGGTGAAACGAGTAAAAATGTTACACCTGCTTATAAGTTTACCACTTTAGAAGTGACGTACAGTGTGAGTTACATATAACGTTTTATGTTTTCAGTCACGTTTTCCATTCATCCATTATCTGGTCCTCCTGGAGCCTATTCCAGCAGTTATTGGACGGCAGGCGGGGAGACACCCTGGACAGGCCGTCAGGCCATCACAGGGCTAGTCACGTTTTATGAAATATTTTTGCTGTAACTGATGCATTTTTTAAATGGCGGAGTCTTTACATGAAGTTTGGCCTGGTGGTCTCTGTACGACAGAGCAGCAGTGTCACACACAGACATAGTTACTTACCACGCAGGATAATCGACGTGAAAGTATCCATAAATCCATCCGGGACATGATGACAATCTCAATCCATATAATTTCAAGATCTCACCTGACAGTCATCGAATTCTCTCTTCTTGTTAGTTTCGTCAAGTTCGAACAGTTTTTCATATAAAAATTAATCCAGGCGAGTGTCATGGCTTCAGCCAGCTGTTTGACATGCGCACTGAGGTGTCAAAAAAATCACAGCTGGTAGCTCCTGCTGATAAAGAGGGAGAAGAGGTGGGGGAGGGTCAGCTACTCTGATATGAACCGTCTTGCAGTGACTCGTTAATACTGTGAGCGCTCGTCATCAAAATAAAAGCATCATGGGTAATTGAGTCATTTCTCATAACGGGAGAAAACAAAAACTTAGAAATAAAGGATAGCTGGGACAAGTATTTCTGGTCATATTAGCCTATAATATTAGCCATACGAATATTTCCCTTGAACTACCTAACTATGAGCAACAAGTCACTTGCCATAGCTGAGAAAACAAAACATTGGATCGCTGCTACGTCACAATTTCAAATGCTTACCGTACATTCCCGAGAGCTCCATTGGGGAAGTCCGACCACGCTGTGTTACTCCTCATCCCAAAATACAAACAAAAGATTAAAGCCATCAAGAAAACATCCAAATCTGTCAGGTGCTGGTCCACGGTGCCATTGAAACGCTTCGAGGGTGTTTTGAATGCACTAATTGGAATATATTTAGTGCAGTTTGCGACTCCCTTGATGAACTCACTGAGGAATGTGCATCCCTACCAAAACCGCGACATTTTACGGCAATACAAAAAAAACCTGGTTCTCCAAAGAATTACACCTTCTACACAAAGAAAAGAACAGAGCATACAAAACGTTAACAGGAATCAGTACAGAGCAGCCAAGTATAAATTGCGTGCTGCAATAAGAAAAGCAAAGTCCAGCTACACAACAAAACTCGGAACAACAATTATCTCCCAGTAACTCCAGAGCAATATGGAAAGAACTTAAGGAAATGACAGATTACAAAAAAAAAACGCCCCTGCTCCCCTCCAGATAATGACCATAACCTCCCAAATAAATAAATTTTATGCAAGGTTTGAAAAACTTATTCCACCAGCCATCCCCCCTACTTCTACTCCACTGCCACCCTTCTGCATCCAGGAGGATGAGGTGAGAGCAACATTACAAAAGCTGAACATTAGGAAAGCAGCAGGGCCAGATGGCATCAGTCCTGCTTTGTTCAGCTACTGTGCAGCACAATTTGCCCCAATATTTTCCACCATATTCAACACCTCTCTAAGTCAATGTACAGTCCCACAGTGCTTCAAACTCTCTACCATAATTCCTGTGCCAAAGACCTCAAAGATCACCTGCCTCGATGACTTCAGACCAGTTGCCCTAACATCTGTGGCCATGAAAGCATTTGAGCACATCATTTTGTCATACTTGAAATCTTGCAGCTCCCCAATGATGGACCCATATCAATTTGCCTATCAAGCCAACTGGTCTGTTGAGGATGCAGTTAGCATAGCCCTACACCATGCCCTGCAACACCTGGACTCACCAAACACCTACGCACGCATCCTGTTCATAGACTTTAGTTCCGCCTTCAACTCCATCAACACACTCAAACTCTTTACCATACTCTTGGATATGAACATTGACCCAGCCATATACCACTGGATTCGGAGCTTCATATGGAACAGGCCACAGAGGGTGAAGGTTAATAACCTAACCTCACACCCTCTTACCCTCAGTACAGGTGCTCCTCAGGGCTGTGTTCTCTCTCCCTGGCTCTTCTCACTTTACACCACCCACCTCACATCCACGGATAGCTCTGTGAAAATAATGAAATACGCAGATGACACAACCATCGTAGGCCTCATCTCCAACAATGATGAAACCCAGTACCGCACTTAAGTAGACCAAGCTGTCACTTGGTGCGCAGACAACAATCTTCTGCTTAATACAGCCAAAACCCAAGAACGCATTATTGACCAATGCATGCTGAATCCTGAAACACCCATACAAATGAACAGAGACCCCATCACCACCACCGACTCTTTTAAATTCCTTGGAACATACATCAGCAATAACCTGAAATGGAAAATTAACACTGAACACATCATTGCAAAAGCTCAACAACGACTTTACTTTCTTAGGCAGCTTAAAAAATACCGGATCAAACATCAACTGCTCGTTCTGTTTTACTCAGCCATTATTGAGTCCATCATAACATCTTCAATTACAATATGGTATGGCAGCACAGACAGTCAAACATGGAAAAAACTTCAGTGGATTGTCAACAAGGCATCCAAAATCACAGGCAACCAACTGCCCTCAGTTGAATTCCTACATACTAACCGGACTGTAAAGCGAGCAAAGAAGATCACCTCTGACCCCTCACATCCTGCTCATCAACTCTTTCAGCTCCTTCCCTCAGGGAGGCGCTACAGGTCACTGTCAACTAAAACGAAATGCTTCGCCAACAGTTTTTTTCCCCTAGCCATCAGGACTCTGAATTCCTCGCTATAGTCCCCTCCTCACACACCATTGGCATAAATACCACCATTCACCTATTATGCCTGATATGTTTATTTCTGTTATTGTGTAACTGTATTGTTCATGATAATATGTGGAATGTCTGTAGTTGGCCATGTATGTATTGTGCTGCAGAGTGTAAAATGTACCAAAAACAAATTCCACTGGCCTTGGTCATGTGGCTAATAAAATTATCTATCTATCTAAATAGCGGGCTAGAAAAATGAGCAAAACTGGCCTAGGGCACCAAGTTAAAAAGTATTGAGCCCTTCCATCAAACTGATGGCTAGCTAGCTTTACACATGCATCTTGACTGAGTTAATTACAGTTAAACTGATTACTTTTGTTGTTTCTTTTGTAGGTTTTGATCTTTGGAGACAGAGACCTAGCTATGCGTTGGAAGTGTAAGTATTGCTTGTTTTCTACCGAAAAGAGGGCTCAACTATTTAAGCACTACCGCTTAAAACATGGAAGCTACACCAGAACTACTCCAATTCCATGCCTCCACATAGATTGTCTGTGTTCATTCAAGTCATTTAATGCCCTCAAAGTGCATTTAACAAGAAATCATTCCCGTGAAGTACATGATGGACAGATAAGAGGAGCGGAGGAAATCCCTGTAATATTCCATTGTCCTCTTTGCAATTTTGAAGAACCCTGCACAGAACTTGTTTTTTTCTCTCATTTGCGCCAACATCTTAAAAAACAGGAAATGGTGAAGTGTCCATATAAAAACTGCACTTTTGAGAGCAATGTCTACTCAACATTTAATGCTCATAAATGTAAAGAACATAGGCTCCCCAGTCAGAAGCAGTTGAAGCCTGACATTGTACCTCACAATTCAGATCCAGATGTGTCACAAGATGTACTACAAGATGAGGCTTTTTACAATGATGCTACAAATTTTGGGCTAGAGGAAAATGAGGAAGAGGCTCAAATTGAAAATTTGGATCATTTACAGCATCAACTGGAGCATAATTTAGCCTCACTCTTTCTTAAACTGCAGGCAGTCTTATCTAACATGGCAGTACAGGAGGTAATCCAACAACTACATCAGATTCTTCTTCTCTCAGAACCCCTTTTGCGTAATGCCATTCAGCAAATTCTCAATAAACATGGTGTTAGAGACAGTGATTCAGTTGTGAGAGAGATTGTGAAGGCTGTCAAAGACAATAACCTGTTCCTGAAAATGATGGAGATAAGGACCACACTAAGGATAATTGTACATGATAATGACATTAGGAAAATTACACTCCATGGCAAACCACAAACACTTGAGTCACTTGTTGAACAGCTTGAGGAGAAGCTAGGTCTTCAGTACAAGTTCTCCCTTCAGTATGAAGATCCTGATTTTAACAATGCCCTCATCAACCTCACTGACATTGCTGACCTGCCTGATAAACCCACCCTAAAGATAATCGCCCTGGTGCCAACACCCACACCACGCACAGCTGACACAGAGATCCTCTCTTTTTCCTCCCCTGAAAGTCAGTCATCTCCATGGCCAGACACCTTTGAAATTCCTTATTTTTCTGTGGACATTGAGTACAGATTACGGCAGGGAAATCTCCAGTATATGAAAGATCATACATATCTACAAGTGCCTAGGGTCATGAAGCACGAGATACTTGAAAAACTTGCTGAGACGATGTACATCTTCAAGGCATATCCCCGCGATGAAGAATTCAATGATGTTGCAACTGCACTGATTCAGAAACACCCATGCCTCACTGAACCAGGTTCCTCCAATGGATATAATGGCTGGAAAAATAGCCTTAAGTTTAAAATGGGCAACTATCGCACCAAACTGCGTCGAGCTGGGTGTACAGATGTGACCGTAAATGGGGGGAAAAGAAAATGCCAAGCACCTCAAAGAGGTGTCAAAAGACCCAAACGGTTTGAAATCAACTTTCTACCCAATTTTCCTGATGGTGAAGATGAGACCAGTATGGAGTTCAAACGAAAGGAACTTGTAGAGGAGATGAAGAAACGTCATCCAACTGCTGCTCTGATAGCCAAGAACATGGATGCTAGTTTTGCCTTGAGAAGAAAGGAGTTAGTGAACTTGAAGCCTCCAGTGAAAGACACGATAGAAAGGTGGCCAGCACTGTTTACAGAGGGTCAGGTAATTAAAATTCTTCACATCTTTTAAGTTTTTTTAGTTGTGATGTAATTTCAATATTTGTCATGTATCTTTTATTAAGTCACAGAATTAGCTTCAGTGTCATACTAGTGAAAAGTAGTCCTAAGATCTGGGGATATTAGGTAATCTTTTAAGATTTTATGAATTATCATTGTAAATCCCAGTCCTAAAGTGCCTAATCAAACATTAACAAAACACCAAATCACACCGGACAGAAAACAAGTGTTGCGCTTACCTCCAAAGACTGAATACAGGTTCCTGGCTCTGCTGTATCTGATCAGCTCAAACTAGTGCCCGGTAAACTTACCTACCATTCTTTGTAAAGCACCTTACGTCACCTGACAATCATTAGAGATAATAGGATACAGCAATTGCAGTAAGCTATGTTCAATCTGGAGGCCAGCGCAGCAGTAATTTTCTGCCCAGTGTGACCAGTATTATCAACATGACTATATATTAAAACTTAATTTGTCCTACTGTTCCTTTAGATTCTGGCAGAGTTCTATCGCTTGTCAAGCAAAAACCTGAAAATAGAATTCTTCAAACAACTTGACAAATATACTCCTCGCTTCTTTGAGATTTTCAAGTCCAAGCGGGGAAGTGTCAGCCAGAAACTTCAGGAGTATCTGCGACAAGTCACACCAGGGGTAAGTATCTCAGACATAAAGTAATTCATTTTTTATTATGCGAAATTAGTGCAACTGCATTGTGTATACAGAGCTGTTAATTGATTGTCCTTGACCACTTCGGAGTGATGTGTGTGATATTTCAGAGTACAGATGTTACTGGGAAGCGAACAGCAGTCCTCTGTGGCCTTCCTGTCATCCTTGGAGATGAGAACACAGACTTCTTCAAGACATGCTGTGTAAGTAGTCTTTAGTCCTGATTATTTAATTCCACACCACAGGATGCCCAATCAATTTAATGCTGCTTCTTATGTTACTTTGATATCTTTTAGCATTAGTTACTTCTCTTGCACTCAGCCTGAATCGGTGCTGCTGTACTTTATTTGACACATTGATCACCTATCAAGACCCTTTTAGTGTGATCTGCTGTCTTTCCAAAGGGTTCAGTCGCAGCTCCCTAGAGTTGCCCCATGCAAAACCCAAAGTACAACAAATTTCACTTACCCAAATACATATCTGTACACCTTCACTTGTCTGCTTGAAAGTAGAGGGGTTCTACTAATATCTCCTATGACCAAATAAAGTTTTACATGTAGTTGAACACAACAATGTTCTGAACTCTCACTTGTAACATCATCAACATTTCTTCGTCACTGCTGCTTCTGGGCAATGAGCGCACTATACTGCCACAGGAGGCTGATGAGTAGACTGCCAATGTGTTACAGGTGTGCAACCCGGTATCACGTCTTTTCGTGTCAGTCACAAATGATTAATCTATGGATTCGTGCTGTGCAACGCGTATTTAAAAAAAACAAAAAAACGTGCTCACCAGCACGAAATACAACTGTATTTCAGTTGGAAGGCGGTTTCGTGTCTGCATCACGTTTTTTTTTTCTTCTGTCAATCAGGACTCAGGAGCGCAGAAGCCGTATATGTTAGGGTTAGGGCTGGAGAGGATCCATCGCATATCGATCTGTGGACTTTAAAGACATCTTTAACATTTCTCAACACAAAAACACGAAAGTGTCCTCGATACCTCAACAATATGACAGGCTAATGTTACGCCCATCCGTTTTCATTATGTCTCCTTTGATTCTGAGAAATCGAGCTTGTTTTGGTCGGTTTCAATAGCGGAAGGCTACGTTAGCCTACCCACGATGCTCAGCGAGTTTGAAAGTCATGCTGAGTGTCACGAAAAAAATGGAAAATTCACGTCCGTGTACACGAATCAATAGATTAAATGTCGTGACTATTTCACGAACTGCTGTGATACCAGGCTGAGGTGTGACAGCTGCAAGCTGTAGGAAGTCACATACCTGTACTACACTGGCAGTTTACTCATCAGCCTCATGTGGTAGTAGCGAGCAAATTGCCCAGAAGCAGCAGTGACGAAGAAATGTTGATGATGTTACAAGTGAAAGTTCAGTAAAGGCTTGAATTTTATTTTGTATTTCAGTATTTGTTGGCTTCATCAGAACACAACCTCCGGTGCGCACTGGGGCGGTTTGCAGCAGAGCGTGAAATGGTCAGGATGAGAGTCAGCATCTCCAAGTCTGAGGCCCTGGTTCTATACCGGAAAATAGTGGATTGCTCTGTCCGGGTTGGGGATGAGTTGTTGCCTCAAGTGAAGGAGTTCAAGTATCTCAGGGTCTTGTTCACGAGTGAGGGTAGGATGGAGCGGGAGATTGACAGGCGGATTGGTGCAGCTTCAGCAGTAATGTGGATGTTGTACAGAGCTGTTGTGGTGAAGAGGGAGCTGAGCCGGAAGGCAAAGCTCTCAATTTACCAGTCAATCTTCGTTCCAACCCTCACCTATGATCATGAGCTTTGGGTAGTGACCGAAAGGGTGAGATCGCGGATACAAGCAGCTGAAATGAGTTTCCTCCATAGGGTGTTTGGGCTCAGCCTTAGAGATAGGGTGAGGAGCTTGGACATCCGGAGGGAGCTTGGGGTAGAGCTGCTGCTCCTTTGCATCAAAAGGAAACAGTTGAATTGGTTCGGGCATCTGATTAGGATGCCTCCTGGGCGCCTTCCTTTGGAGGTTTTCTGGGCATGTCCAACTGGGAGGAGACCCCGGGGTAGACCCAGAACTCGCTGGAGGGACTACATGTCCAGTCTGGCCTGGGAATGCCTTGGGATCCCCCAGGAGGAGCTGGATGGCTTTGCTGGGGAGAGGGACGTCTGGAGTGCCCTACTTAGCTTGCTGCCACCGCAACCTGACCCCGGAGAAGTGGCTGATGATAAGATGAGAGATTGCAGTATTAATTGTTGCTGGTAACATATGGTACAAGGATCAGCACTGATGTTATATTATCCACACCATCAATAACATTAATTTAAAGTGAAAAGAGCATTTTTCTGATTTTTAACCCAAACTCCATCATGCAATTGTGAGAGAAATTAAAAACACATGCAGTTTATGAATACCGTTTCTGTCCCAGGTGCTCGCCCCAAAAGCTGTGAGAAACATTTCTCATTTCAGATTAAAGAACTGCAGCACCTTGAGCTATTTCAAGCAAAAATCCAGATCATTATTTTGCTTGCAAATGGAAGAAGCAGCCGAGTCTAAAAAACAATACATTGATACTATGGAGTACCTGGACGTCGTTTTGGAGTCAGATATTCGTAGCTACTTATTTGACTGTGAATATAATGTGGACAGGCTCCAGCTTATGCAAGAGTGGGAGCAGCAGTGGTAGCTACAGGCAAGGAAGAAGCCTTGCCTGCTGATGACAACAGCAGCTATCCTAGCAGAGCAGGTTCATTGAGTGGGAGACTGGTAGACTAGTGGTGTTAAGAGTGATGCAATTTGGTAATATGATGTAAGCAGTATTAAGTAGGGAAGCAACACCAGCGTGAAAATAGTACAACCATGACAAGCCTAGTTCAGAACATGGTTGTGTTTAACCACATTTTACATTTATTTGGTCATAGGAGATATTAGTAGAACTCCTCTACTTTAAAGCAGGCAGGTGAAGGTTTACAGATACCAGTTTTGGTGTA
Organism: Lampris incognitus; assembly: GCF_029633865.1. Classification (NCBI taxonomy): domain Eukaryota; kingdom Metazoa; phylum Chordata; class Actinopteri; order Lampriformes; family Lampridae; genus Lampris; species Lampris incognitus. The sequence goes on from NC_079214.1 coordinate 45,709,443, forward strand.
CTTTTTTAATTATTGAAGGTATTTGGGTTTTGCATGGGGTGACTAAGGAGCTGCAACTGCTGCACCCTGTGGAAAGACAGCAGATACCACAAAAGGGTCCTAATTAGGGCTACCTATCAACCTCTGGAAAGTTCTATTTCATTGTGTTGTGATGCCACTCCATCAACCAGTTGTTCTCAGGCTCTTCTACATTCTGTTGTATGCAATTTTTGCCTTCATTGTTCCACTCAAATGTCATTTGCCCTTTTGAAAATCTATTTCTTTTGCATTCATTCAATGAATCACATGATAAATGAATTCATCAATCTGTTAATTATTTATGCATGTACAGTATTTAATCACTCTGCAGCATCTTCTTTTACTTGAATATTTTATAATATCAAAATATAGTGTCCTCTTAGTAGCTGTGTCTTGTGTTTTCTACCATAGAAATTCAAGGTGACATTTGACATCTAATTGTGGTTGTAATGCTGCTATTGTTTTTAGGACTGTGATGACCCTCCGGACATGTCCCACACCTCCATTGGGATCCTGACAGTGATTGCTGAAGACAGTCTGGCTTCTCCTCACTCACTGCACCTGGATGCTTCAGGTACTGCAATCATTTTGGAAGGAACAACAGTGATGGATGACCTTGACAATCTTCCACATGCCATGTGCCTACTCTTTGGACTTATTTACGCTCTGAATTTGGAGTATCCGCAACAGCTGAAAAACACCTTTGACTTTATTCAAAGAGTGCTTCTCTCACTTGGACATAAATCCCTAAAATCAAAAATACAATCACTCAAAAATCTTCTGATGCAGTGAGTGAATGTCTTCACAATGTGAATGGGAAGTGACACATTGGGTCATGCTGAGACCTTTATCTTTCTATCTCCAATTGATCTTTTTAAAAGTGATTTTTTTTCCGCTTTGGTCCTGTAGCCCAATTGACTATTGAGTTTGTTACACACCGTAGTAAATGGAGATGTTAAGAACATTAGCAGTATGATCACCATTTTTCATGCAGAGTGAATGTCTCCATGATGTGAATGGGATGTGACATGTTGGGTCATATTGAGACCTTTACTCTTCTATCTTCAATGGAACTGTTTCCTAGTGTTGGAGCAGTGATCTTTTTTTTCCCTTTTGGTCTAGTTGCCCAGTTGACTGTTTGTTTATCTATACTTTGTTACCCACTGTAGTTAATGAAAGTGTTAAGAACATTAGCAGTATGTGATCAACATTTTTCATCAGTGAAAGGCATTTTGGTTTTCTAGAAGCTGAGAAAGTTCATGTCAAGAATAAGACATATTGCGGTAACAGTATGTTATTCTGTAATAATTTGATAGCTTAGTTGGCAGCAGTTTCAGTTCATTCTAGGATTTGAGTGGAAAAACCTGACAAAAACCCAAAAGAAAGTCATTGTCTTGTGTATGTAAAAAACTTGGCAATGTTTTTACTTTAAACTCTGACACGATATTGTTAAAAAAAATTAAAACTAACAACAGTGTATGTTGATTACAGAACAAAAACTTTCAGTTTTCCCTTTCAAACCATTCTCTCCAGCAGCTTATACTTGAAAATGTTAAGGCAATCAGTTTCTTGATATTTTCCTAGTAATGTGAATGCTTAGACTTGTAAGGATAACTTCTTTTTATGAGTATTGCTTACTTAACATAATTCAGATCTTTAAAGTTGTCTTAATTGACATTTTATAGTTAACCTAATTAATGATTTTGAGTTTACTGCCATGACATTAGTTCTTTTTAGCTTTAACAATTTAAAATTAATGATCTACTTTACTTGGAAATTTTGAGGCAATCGGTTTCCTGACTTTTTTTAAAGTATATTACAATTTACAGTGAACTCAAACAGTGAAACTAAATCTTATTTACACAGCATACTATTTACACATGTTTTTTATGTTATTTACGCAATAGCTCTGCATGCCAAAGCTGGAGAAACTAACAGTTGCTCAAAGGGGTTTCAGTCAGTTCTAAAAGTTCTGTTTTTTCCCCACAGATAATTTATAAGTTTATACTTAGCATTTTGATGTTTTTATGTCAGATGTTATCCAATGATATCTGTCAGTGACATTTAATAATATATCCATCTGTCTTTTTTTTTCATAGTCAATGAAGTGAAACATTCATCAGCTAATAGAGTTTTATATAAGTCAGCCTGAGCCCAGTGACGCCCAGCAGGACTCAATGTTAACAGGACCCGGGATGACCAGAATTTATGATTCATGGCGGTGGGCTGGCCTGAGCTTCGGGCCACAAATTATTAGCCTAATTTTTATCTATTTTACTTTTTTGTTGTCTCCACTCTCTTACTGGTTGCTACCAAATCTCCCTCTATAACCCTCGTTCCTGAGTCTATCCGTCCCGCCTGTGTGTTGTGAACGCAGCTACTCTGTCACACAAGCTTTCTCTCCTCCTTCCTGCCCTAGATGCACAATCAAATAAGAATAAGCAGTGAAATGTACTAAATGAAGCTTTGCCGTAATACTTTAACATAAAGCATGTTGTATAAGGCATGCTGCACAAGAATTTTTCAATCCGTCATGGGGGGGGGGGGCAGCTGAGAAACATCACTGCAACATATCTTGAATAAAGTGCATTCTGTACATATGAAACAAAGTTTTGCAGCTCATCTCAGCTCTCTGTCTCTGAAGTGCAAAAGCGAAGCTAGAAATCTCAGTGTAATCATAGACCGTGATCTAAATTTTAAGCCACATCAATCATCTCACAAGGTCAGCCTTCTACCATCTAAACTAAAATGTATGAACACATTACACGTATTCTTAGAGTTCTGCATTGGCTCCCCGTCAAAACAATTTTAAAATTCTGTTTATTGTATACAAAGCACTAAATGGCCTTGCACCACAATATATAAAAGACATGCTAATTACTTACAAACCAGCAAGAACTCTCGGGTCCAATGGCAGTTCAATGGCAATGGCAGTAATTTTTTTTTCCTGTAAAGCACTTTGAATGACCTCTGCGATAAGGTGCTATACAAATAAACTTGCCTTGCGGCACCATTGCAACCACTTGCATAAATCTACTGCCAATTATTATACATATGATTTTAAGACTCCTGTGATCCAGATTTATCCATAGCCAATACTACGTGTCCCTAAGCCTGTGGTGTACGCAATGCCTACAGACAGTGGTGGCTTGCCAATAGAGGGCGCTAGGGCGCCGCCCCACATACTAGACCAGGACTTGGTAACCTATGACACCTGTGCCCATGGGCACGCGAGGCAATTAACACGGGCACGCAGAGCACTTCAATAAAAAATATTTAATATAATTTTTTGATAAAATATTTTTAATAGAAAATATAGCCTAATGGTGAACTAAACGAACAATTCGATTTGAAATAATACTGAAATAACTAGTAATTAGTCTCAAAATACACCATTGTTTTTTACAGCAAAAGACTGTATACAACTGACATGGTCTATCACCCCCCCCTCTCTCTCGGATCTGCCCACGATTGCAGCATTACAGCGGTAGTGAAAACGGCTAGCTAGCTTTTGTTTTTGCTTTATCTCAAGAACAACTGATGATGGCAGAAGCGAAAAAAAAGTAGGTTGTCTAATATTCGCCTCTTTCAGCCGTCTTGGACAAACGAATTCGGATTTATTTCACGAAAGGACCGAGCAGTGTGCACTCTCTGCCGTGAAAATGTCTGCCGAACTTCAAATGTAAAACGTTATTTTGAAACAAGGCACGAGAAAAACTTGAACGATAAGGCTGATGTCATGAAGTGGCTATTGCATGTTATTGCAGTCAAGAACCAATAGAGGGCTCTAGTGTTACTTGTATATAACGGAATTAGGCAGAGTGTGTGCAGAGTGTATCGATAGATCCCAGACAGAAGAGGCTGTACCCCTAATGTTGGTCATGTTATTATGTTGCAGTGGTGGTTCCAGTGATAAAAGCTAGCTGATGAAGCTTCTGCCCGATTGATATCCCAAGATATCAAATATGACGACGAGGATGAAAGCCTGATATTTATACAGCAAGACAACGAGCACCATGCTTGCCTACTAAGTGAAGGGACGCTAAGGATAGTGCTAACGGGCCGTAGGGAGAGCCACCGACGTTGTGCCACTAGCTTGGAGAAAGCTGGACACTCTCTGTAGTGAAGAACCATGGCTGCCACGGTGGGATCGGTGGCGCCTTTTGATAGCAAGTCACAAATTTGGGAAGAATATTGTGAGATTTTGCACCATTTCTTTGTGGCAAACGGCATCGACGAAGAAGAAAAGAAACGAGCCGTGCTGCTAAGTGGTGTGGGCGCCCAGACCTACGCACTGATGGGAAACCTGCTCAGCCCTCACAAACTAGGAGATCGTTCATATAATGACCTGGTAAGGCTGTTGAAAAATAATTTTCACCCTAAACCGAGTGAAATAATGCAACAGTGGAAAGTTAACACAAGAAATAGGAAGCCTGAAGAGACTGTGAGTGATGGCAGAGCTGAGAAAGCTGGTGCAGGACTGTAACTTCGGAGATACTTTAACCGTGAAGCTGAGAGATCATTTGGTTTGTGGCATAAATGATGACAGGACACAGCGGAGGCTGCTGTCGGACTCAGAGGAAGTACTGACTTTTGAAAACGCACTCAAGTGTTCACAGGCCATCTACTCCTGTATTTTCACAATGTGTGTCTGGTGTGGTGTGTGTCTGTGTGAGTATATAAACGGCCAAACTAAAGCACTTGGGGCCTTGATTCTTTTTGGAGGTTATTGGGGATGATCAGGGGCACCTATAAAAAATAGCAGAAAATTAAAATTATGCATAATTAATTATGCATAAATATGCAAAATATGCATTTTTCAAAAAATGGCTAAAAACCACTTTTCTCGGCATTTCAGATGATTCTGAGCATCTTTGATTTTTTCACATAAATTTTTTTCTGGGACTTAACACGTTTTGGCATTATGCAAAATAAATGCATTTTTGCAGAAATGCACTTATGATCCTCATTTTTTTGGAGGTGGTAGGTATGGTTCCAGAGAGGACCAGAAAAATAGCAGAAAATTAAAATAATTATGCATAATTATGCAAAATATGCATTTTCTAAAAATGGCTAAAAACCACTTTTCTCGGCATTTCAGATGATTCTGAGCATTTGGGGGGAGGGAGTTGTAGTGGGGGGGGGGTTTAGGGGCAGGGGGAAGGCGGTTAGCTGGCAGGATGAAGAGGAGGGAGATTTAGACGGGTGGATAACCAAACCGCTACATTGTAGCGGGGTTCTTCTAGTGTGTTATAGTATATTGTGATTATACCGGGTCCGTTGCTGCCACCTATGGGCGGACCAGGGTATTGCTATTACAGGGGACTTGAGGAGTGACATGTTACAGTTGTTGTGAATAAACTACCGGCTGTCATGACGGCTAATTTCGAATCCCTCTCACGACTTATTTATGTTGTAAACCTAGCAGTATAAGTCGGGCAATACTCTAAGGAAGATACAACAAAGTGGCAACGATGATCTTATTCGACATCCGTGTGCGTTTCTCCGCTTGTTTTGAAGATTCTGAGCCGGACTGTTGCTGTGAAAGCTGGAAGCTAGCAGGTTAGCAAGTTAACTTCACCGTCAGAGACTGCGGTATCAGCAGAGGTAAGATACTTGTGAAAAATCAGCTAACGAGGCGAAAATGGCGGGAATGATTGGGAGCATTGGCCCCTTTGATGAAAATACTGAGCAGTGGAGCTCCTACACAGAACGTTTTGAGTACTTTGTTCAAGCAAATGGGATTGCAGATGGGAAGATTGTTCCAACGTTCTTGAGTGTAATGGGACCGAAAACTTTAGGTATTCTGCGTTGCCTGGTCCAGCCAGCCAAGCCTGGGACTAAAAACTACGCTAGCATAGTGGCTACGTTGACAGACCATTTCTCACCCAAGCCACTGGTAATTGCAGAATGTTTTCGTTTCCATAAAAGAAACCAAGAGGAAGGGGAGAGTGTAACAGTGTTTGTGGCTGCACTGAGGAGGCTAGCAGAGCATTGTGAATTCAATGATGTGCTGAATGACACCATAAGAGACAGACTCGTGTGCGGGCTGAGGAGTGAGGCTACTCATAAATGTCTGCTAACTGAAGGTGCACTCACATTGGATAAAGCTGTCGAGATTGCTGCGTCAGTGGAGCTAGCTGCCAGGGAGGCTCAGCACCTCAATGCAAATGGTAAACTGCACAAGGTCTCGACCGAGGACAAAGGGGCTCACAAAAAATGTTACCGATGCGACAAATCAGGACATTTTGCAGTCGAGTGTTGGAGTAAGGACGTGGATTGCAGGAAGTGTGGAAAAAAGGGGCACCTGGAACGTGCTTGCAAAAGTAAGGGAGCTGAGAGAAACCCAAGGCAAGTAAACAAAAAGCCAATGTCCAAATTCAAAAAGAGACAGTCTGTACACAGTGTGGAACCAAGCCACACCACCGCTGAGCCCAACAGCTCATCAGATGAGGCATCAGTGTATGTACTGTCAGTGCAGGGAGGTCCAGATGGATATTGGGAAACTCCACTGCTGAAGGGGAAACCGGTGCACATGGAAATTGACACCGGTGCAGCTGTCTCCATTGTGTCATATGCTGTTTACAAGGAAACCTTGCAACGCCTACCATTACAGCCAACCAGCCTCAAACTGAAAACCCACACAGGCGAGTCAGTGCGAACAAAAGGCATAGACAATGTCACAGTCCTGGTGAATGGCCAGACAGCTAAACTACCATTGTATGTAGTCAAAGGGAACTTTCCATCTCTTCTGGGCCGGTCGTGGCTGGAAGAGCTCACACTGGACTGGCCTGCAATTCGTATGGTGTGCAAAGTTGAAAAACGTCTGACAACGGTTCTGAACAAACATGCAGAGGTGTTCAAGGAGGAACTGGGAACAATGAAAGACATAACAGTTAACTGATCATTCAGCCGGATAGCAAACCAAGATTCATGTAAGCCAGACCAGTTCTCTATGCAATAAAGCAGAAAGTGGAAGCAGAGCTGGAATCCTTGGTCAAGAGTGAGGTGCTGGAGCATGTCAGCTGGAGTGACTGGGCCACTCAAATCGTGCCAGTTATAAAAAAAGATAACTCTGAGAATCTGCAGAGATTTCAAAGTCACCATAAACCCAGTGCTTGAGGCCGAACAATATCCTCTCCCCCACATTGAGGAGCTTTTCACTGAATTGGCTGGAGGACAAAAATTAAGCAAAATTTATCTCACACAAGCCTACCTCCAGATGCAAGTCAATGAGAAGTCGAAGTAACTGCTCACGATAATCACTCACAAGGACCTCCACCAATACTGCAGGCTACCCTTTGGAATAACCTCGGCCCCAGCTCTCTTCCAGCGTGTGATGGACCAGATACTGAACGGCTTAGCTGGTGTCCAATGCTACTTGGACGACATACTGGTCACCGAGAAGACAGAGCAAAAGCACCTGGAAAATCTGGATGCCACACTGCAGCGGCTAAGAGAATATGGACTCAGGTCCGCAGATCAAAGTGTGAGTTTTTCCAGTCTGCAGTAGAGTATTTGGGTCACGTAATAGACTCAGAGGGCTTACACAAAGCTCCATCCAAAATCAAAGCCATCGTGGATGCACCGACGCCTCAAAACGTGCGTCAACTATGCTCTTATCTCAGGTTCCTAAACTATTATGGGTTATTCATACCGAGCCTCTCTTCTCTGCTGCGACCACTTCACCAGCTGCTGTGCCATGGCAAGGCATGGAAATGGACTGAACAGTGTGAGGCTGCCTTTGCACAAACAAAAAAGGCGCTGCTTGAGTCCAACATGCTGACACACTTTGACCCCACATTGCCCTTACAACTCGCATGTGATGCTTCCCCTTACAGAGTGGGGGCAGTCATTTCTCACATCATGCCCAGTGGTGAAGAGCAGCCTGTTGCATTTGCTTCACGCACACTCAACCAAGCCAAACACAACTATGCGCAAATTGAACGAGAAGCGCTGGGAATTGTGTTTGGGGTCAGAAAAATTCACCAATATCTATTTGGGAGGAAATTTGTCCTTTTGACAGACCATCGCCCCATGACAACAATTTTCAGGCCCCATACTGGTATTCCTTCCTTGGCAGCCAGGCGGATGCAACGATGGCCCTTGTTGTTGTCTGCCCAAAACTATGACAGCAAATACCGCAAGTTGGAGCTGCATGCAAATGCCGACAGCCTCTCTAGGCTGCCCCTGCCAGCTGACCATGGTGAGCCACAGCAGGCTGGCATTTTCTACTTCAGGCAAGTGGAGGAGGCTCTCATCACTTCTACTCAAGTGAAACGACACACCCAAAATGACCCTGTGCTCTCCAAACTGATGGATGTTGTGATCAACAGAAGGAGTGTGACATTCATATCTATGGCTCTGTTAGTGACGGGCGTAGGTAAATATCTGATTACAAAGAGCCACACATATCTATAGCTTTGACAACGACTCCTAGAGGATAAATTCTGAGACTCATCACCAGCCAGTCAGACTAGCTTGGTCTAGTCAGAAAGGCCCGAACTGAGGAAGCCTCTTGGATGAGAGGCGAAACATCTTCACGGATATATACCAGTCCAGTTGCACTTGATTCAACTCCTTTGAATCACTTGGGGCTGTTAAACTTTTACAATAAGTTCCTCCCAAACTTGTCGACATTACTGGCAACTCTGCATAAATTGCTGCGGAAGGATGAGCTATGGTCTTGGGGGCCAGAGCAAGAAAGGATGTTCAGAGAGTCAAAAGGACTTTTGCTATTCAGCAGTGTGTTAGTGCACTATGATGAAAAACAAAAAAAAGAACTGATACTTTGCTGTGGTGCGTCTCCATATGGAGATGGAGCAGTACTGGCTCACCGCATGTCAGATGGTGAGGAGAAACCTATAGGGTTTGCATCATGCACACTTTCAGCCAAAGAAAAGAATTACTCCCAGTTAGATAAAGAGGGAAGAGGAAAAGAGGAAGGCCAAAGAGGAAGTTTATGGATGTGGTGAGGGAGGACATGCAGGTGGCTGGTGTGACAGAGGAAGATGCAGAGGACAGGAAGAAATGGAAACGGATTATCTGCTGTGGTGACCCCTACCGGGAGCAGCCAAAACTAGTAGTATTAGTAGTAGTAGTAGTAGATAAAGAGGGACTGGCTGTTATTTTTGGACTACAGTATTTTCATAAGTATCTGTACGGAAGGAAATTTGTGATTTGCACAGATCATGAGCCATTGATAAGTTTATCCCATGAGATGAAAGCAGTGCCACAGATGGCATCCCAGAGGAGCACCCACCATGAGGACGATACATCGCTGGTCTGACCAGTCAGATGCTGTATTACAGGACTGTTTTGATCTAGTGGACTGGGACATGTTCCATGATTCGTCAGATGGCAACATTGACGAGTACACCGAAGCAGTTATTGGGTTCATCCGGAAGAGCATTGAGGAGCTTGTGCCCACTAAAACAGTCTGGGTGTATTCAAACCAGAAACCATGGATAAACAGCTCCGTTCGGTCTGCTGTTGCAGCACGAGATACCGCCTTCGCCACGGGAGATGAAGCGGCGAAGAAGAAAGCCTTCTATGATCTCCGGAAAGCGATCAAAGCAGCCAAACAAGAATACAGCAGGAAAACCAAGGAACAAATAAGTGCAAACGACCCATGTAGCATGTGGCAGGAATTACACACAATATTGGACTTCAAAAGGAGACCCAGCATCTTAGCCAATGTCACTGCCTCCCTCCCGGACGAGCTTAATAGTTTTTTTTTTTCATTCGGTTTGAGGTTTTTGACACAAGCCTCCCGGGAGAAGACTTCACCGCTGCCGATATGGACAGTGCACTGGCCATCGCCGAGTCAAATGTGCACAGGTCATTCGTGCGAATGAACACCCGCAAAGCAGCTGGCCTGGATGGCATTCCAAGTCGGGTGATCAGAGCATGCGCAGCGCAGCTGGCAGGTGTCTTCACGGATATTGTCAACCTCTCCCTTTCCCTGTGTGTAGTCCCCCCCCCCCACTTTAAATCATCAGTCATTGTACCAGTGCCGAAGAAGACCAAGGTAACATGTTTGAATGATTGGTGCCCTGTTGCTCTCACTTCCATAGTGAGTAAATGCTTGAGTGGCTTGTTAAGGGACTAATCTGTAGCATGTTACCACCCACCCTTGACCCCCACCAATTTGCCTACCGACAAAATAGATCCACTGATGACGCAATAGCCACTACACTCCACACCACTCTCAACCACCTGGAGAAAAGGATCTCCTATGTGAGAATGCTGTTTGTAGACTACAGCTCAGCATTCAACACCATATTCCCCGCTCCAGACTCTACACCAAGCTCAGGGACTTAGGACTTAGCCCCAGCCTGTGCAGCCGGATCCTGAACTTCCTGTCGAGCCGATGCCAGGTGGTGAGGATGGGCTCCAACCCCTCTGCCCCTCTGCCCCTTAACACAGGAGCCCCCCAGGGCTGCGTCCTGAGTCCCCTCCTCTACTCCCTGTACAGCCATGACCGCGTGGCCACACATATAGTTCCAACTTGGTGATAAAGTTTGCTGACGACACGATGGTGATGGGCCTGATCACCGATGATGACCGGACGGAATACAGGAGAGAGATTAACAAAGTGGTTCCAGGAGAATAACAACCTCACTCTCAATGTCGACAAAACCAAGGAGCTGATTGTGGACTACAGGAAGAGAGGGGGGAGGCTGGACCCCATCACCATCAATGGGACTGCTGTAGAGAGGGTCAAGTTACATTACTGAGGACCTCACTTAGAATGAACACACCAGCCATGTGGTGAAAAAGACACAGCAACACTTCTTCCACCTCAGGCGACTGAAGAAGTTCAGCATGGGGCCCAGGATTCTACAGGCCTTCTACAGAGGCACAACCAAGAGCATCCTGACTGGATACATCACCGCCTGGCATGGGAACTGTACTGCCCACAACCGCAAAACACTGCAGAGGGTTGTGTGGACGGGCGAGAACATCAGTGGATGTGAGTTTCCCTCCATCAAGGACATATACAATAGACGTGTCAGCAAAGCCCGTAGGATTATCAAAGACCCCAGCCACCCCAACTATGGACTATTCCACCTGCTACCATCAGGCAAGCAGTACTGCAGCCTTAAAGCCCTGACTAGCAGGCTCCGAAACAGCTTTTTCCACCAAACAACCAGGCTTTTGAACAAAGAACATTGAAAGACACTAAGCCTGGTGCTAGACTGATGGTACTGACCTGTGGTCTTCAGTGGATCGTCGGTTTACACACACACACACAAACGTAACTTGGCATACAAAGACATGCACGTATATGCAGACAACTACACACATACACACACACACACACACACACACACACACACACACACACACACACACACACACACACACACACACACACACACACACACACACACGTGCACATTTATTGGGGCTGGGCCTATACACACACACAGCACCTTACATACATCACACACTATTATTGTTGCTGGGATTTTTTTTTTCTGTTTTGTTGTTGTTCAATTACTATTGTTGCTGAAGTGTTGAGGACCCAAAACTCAAGAATTTTACTCTCTTATACTTTTATAATGAGATGTAACAAGTAAAGAATCTTGAATCTTAGATGGATATGTTATCATGTTCACAGCAGGTAAAAACAATGGTAACGCTGATACTCTTAGCCTTCTCCTACTTCCAGAGAAACCCAGTGGTCCATCACCAGAGGAACACGTGTTAATGTTGGACCAGGAGCAGCAACCACTGACGACATCAGAACAGCTTCAGAAATGGACAACTAATGATCCTGTGTTCTCAAGAGTGCATGAGTATGTCTGGAGGGGATGGCCAAATAACAAGGACAGAGACTTGATGCCTTACAGACAAAGACATGAGCTGAGTGTACAGGATGGCTGTCTGCTGTGGGGAGCCCGCATTGTGATACCAAAGAGGGGACGAGCTCCTATGATGAAACGGCTGCATCACTCACACAAGGAATGAGCCGCATGAAAGGCCTGGCATGAAGTTGTATGTGGTGGCCCCATATGGAGACCGACATAGAGAACAAGGTAAAGTCATGTGCTCCATGCCAAGAACACAGAGAGGCACCTGCATGTGCACCACTCCACCCCTCGGAGTGGCTTGAGAAGCCATGGAGAACACTCCACATAGATTATGCAGATCCTTTTATGGGGAAAATGTTCTTCATGATTGTGGATGCACATTTAAAGTGGTTAGACATATACCCAGTATTTTGCACAGTAGTTTGTCAGTCCCAGGTCATCCTCTGTGTAGAGTTTGCATGTTCTCCCCATTTCTGCATGGGTTTCCTCCGGGTGCTCCAGTTTCCTCCCGCAGACATGTAGGTCAGGTGAATCAGCCATACTAAATTATTCCTACGTGTGAATGTGTGTGTGTGTGTGTGTGTGTGTGGGCCTTGTGATGAACTGGTGGCCTGTCCAGGGTGTCTCACCGCCTGTCGTCCAATGACTGCTGGGATAGTCTCCAGCATCCCCACGACCCTGAGAGCAGGATAAGCAGTTTGGATAATGGATGGATGGATGGATGGACAAACCAAAGTTGATGACATGAAATAGAATCACACATGTCACATCAGCATCATACCACCCCTCATCTAACGGCTTGGCAGAAAGTGCTGTACAGACTTTCAAACGAGCTCATGAAAAGAGCACCGGTGATACAGTGGAGACAAAGTTAAACAGGGCTTTATTGTGCTATCGCATCACTCCATAGTCAACAACTGGACTAGCACCCACTGAGATGATGATGGGTAGGAAGTTGAGGTGTACAGATCTCATATACCCAGACTAAAAAAAAAAAAAGTGGAATCAAAACAAGCAAGCCAAAAAGCTTACCATGACAAACATGCCAAAGAGTGCAACTTTGTGGCAGGAGCCTCTGTCTACACCAAAAACTACGGATGTGGACCTAAACGGATACCAAGACTGATACATGAGATCACAGGACCAGTTTCCTACATAGTGTCCTTCACAAGTGGAGGACAAATTGTGAAACAAAAAAAAAGGAGAACAGTGCATCTGGTGGGTCTCCAACTGAAGAGCTGTTCCGATCCCAAAGAAACAGGAGGCCAGCAGCCCATAGGAAAGACTTTGTGAAGTAAAGGACATGTCAAAGACACAGAGACATCATTTTCTTTAAGTTGTGGGGTAGTGTAAAGTAAATGACGCAACCTGGATCTCATTTTTTATTATTATTATTATTATACTCGAGCAGAGATTGAACTGTTAAGTGGTGTTCAGATTTATACTGATTTTTTGTTTAAAAAAAAAAGACAAGGAAAATTGTGTCAGAGGGGAAAAAATATATTTTTGCTATTTTGTTTAGTTATACAGCTATTTGTTGTAGTTATGTTGTGTCAGAGTCCCTGTAAAATACAGAGTAGTTTAAATTTAAGAGGGGAGGGGTGTCATGACGTGGCTATTGCGTGTTATTGCTTTCAGGAACCAGAAGAGGGCTCAGTTTTACTTGTATATGGGAATTAGTCAGAGTGTGTGCATTTAGTGTCGTCGGGTGGAGTGCGGAGAGGCGTGTCAAGGTGTCTGGCTGGGAGAGCTGGCGTTGGATCGGCTGAGAGAGCTTGGTCTGCTGCATCCTGTGGGCCCAAGGACCACGGCCCTGATCGGAGCTGCCCCCGAAGAGGAAAAACGAGGGCGGTCTGACAGGACGCGGAAGCGGGGCAGGCTATGCTAACTGCTAGCCCATGCAGACCAGCAGCTCCGACAGTCATCCTGGCTGGCATTCATTTTCCTGGACAGTGAGTTTTTCTTTTTTTTTGGTTTAGATCTATGTGTTAGTTTGGATATATGTGTTCTTGCAGTTTTTGGGTGTGTTTTTGTCTGTGTTGCACTGCTGTGGGCTGGGGAAACAATGTTTCGTTTCATTTCATGTGCACAAGTGCATGAAATGAAATTTAAGGCCATTTAAAATTTTAATTTAATGAAAACTTTTCTTGCACAGGATACAAATCCTCTACACCAGACTCGACAAATTAAAACAAACAACCATACACAAAGAAACACAATATAGTTATTAAAATCACAATAATCTCACAAATAATCACAAATACAATAGTCTCTCAAATACATTAGTCTCACAATAATCATAGTCACACAATACTCACAATGATCACAACTCAGCTTTATAATCGTATAAAAAGTCCTTTGTTGACCAAAATTTAACTAATCTATTTTTAAAATAATTAACTGAAGGAGCCTACACCACATCCTCTGGAAGTTCGTTCCATGCTCTTGAAATGACAAAGGGTTTCTGATTATCTGATTCTGAGTGTATAGATCCCAGACAGAAGAGGCTGTACCCCCAATGTTGGTCATTTTGTTGCTGTGGCGGTTCAAGTAATAAAAGCTAGCTCAACTGAGATGAAGCCTCTGCCTGATTATTGATATCCCAAAATATTACAGCTAGGGGTCATCATAATTTATTAAATATGCAATGTAAACATGCAAGCGTTGAAAGGGGGTAATTTAACTCATAATAGAAGTGTGTTTGCAGTGTGTTTACGGCGTATTTACAGTAAGCATAGTTTTGTTTTGTTTTTATCTGTTCTCAGTTTCACCCTTTTGCAGATCAATAAACCTGCGGACAACGAATTCTGTCTCCAGAGTTTTGATGAACGGAAGGTGTTTAAACTTACTGCCAAGTTGTCAGTGCACAACAAGGGCAGCATAGTGAAACAACGGCTTCAGCGCAGAAGATAACGCAGTATACGCTAGACACAGACGATGGGAAAGATCCCACATTAAATACTAGAGCCTGCGCTTCGTGTTACGGGTGGTATTATAGCACCACCCAGTGGATGTTAGCTGTAGTCAATGTTACGTAAGGCACGTAGTCTCCTGCGTGCGTCAGTTCATCTCTGTATTGTTGATACTTACAGTTCGACACTAAAGCTCCTTAACTGTTAACTTGGAGTATGCCTCGTTTTTACACACCACTAGCTCAAACACTTCGTGTTCTTCCAGTGGGGCTGCTGTCGCCATGGCTCGTGCTAAAGCAGAGGCAGCCAAGGCCCGTCTACCTTATGCAAAGAAGGAAATGGCGCTAAAAGTAGAAAAAGCACAATTACAGGCAACAGTGGATATGTTGGCGTTAGAGAGAGAAATGGCCACAGCCATGGCTGAAGTAGAAGACTTAGAGGCAGCCGGTGAAGGTAGTGATCGAAGTAGCAGCAAGCTTTGTAATTTGTGATATTGGGCTATAAAAATAGAATTGACTTGACTTCAACTCGAAGCAACCCCCCTTGACCCTGTAGAGCGTACCAGAGAATACATTGCTGAACAGGCAAAAGAGCAAAATAAAATACAGTTAGCACCAGCACTGCATCTACCCTCTCAATATGAGATCAGGCGGCTACACGCAGAGCCAGTGGCAGCATTCTCTATCCAAAACCCACACGTCAAGGCAGAGAGTAGCCAAGCCGACGCTGAACTTTGCTCTACAGCACCAGAGTAACAGCTCAGCAGCCACAGCTCAGTGCAGATATGCCTCTCTACTCGAGAAACATGCAAGATTATCATCGCACATACAGCGCAAGATCCAGAGACCACAGTCCCCCATGTTCTTCTGTGCCCAGTCACGCACCTCACTACCCTCACCATGACCAATATAGCATGACTGACTTCGTAAGATATTTCGCTCGCCGTGAGCTGGTCACCACATGTTTGATTCATTTCAGTTACCAGCCACATAGCTACAGAGCCTGGAAACGGTCCTTTCAGAATGCAGTCAGTGGCCTAGATTTGACATCCAGTGAGGAGATGGATTTGCTTGTCAAGTGGCTGGGGAGAGAGTCAGGTGAGCACACCAAACAAATCAGGGCAGTCCATGTTAAATTCCCAGATAGAGGACTCGGGATGATAATGGGATAGACTGGACGCATGTTACGGGTCCCCCAAAGTAATTGAAGATGCACTTTTCCGACATATCGATAGCTTCCCGAAAATCTCCAACAGAGATTTTCTAAACTCCACAAGTTAAGTGATCTCCTCATGGAACTGGAGGCAGCTCAGGCAGATGGAGACCTTCCAGGCCTTCAATACCTCGATACATCACGGGGAATATATCCTTTAGTCCAAAAGTTGCCCTTCAGCCTACAAGAGAAGTGGCTATATCACGGATCCAGGTACAAACAACAGCACCATGTCTCATTACTTCCCTATGAAGTTTTTGTTGACTTCATCAGAGAACAAGCTAAAATAAGGAATGAGCCAAGCTTTAACTTCACTGGCCAAGCAGATGCTGCTCCAAAAGCAGACACGACTCCATGGAATCTAAGCAGACAGAAGGAAATATCAGTCCACAAAACACATGTACACAGGTTCTCTTGCTTTAGACAGAGATGATCTTAAAGCTGAGGCTACCAATAGACAGTGCCCCATCCATAAAAAGCCCCATCTACTCAGTAAGTGCTGTGCTTTCCGTGAGAAGCCTTTAGAGAACGCAAAGCATTCCTGAAGGAGAATGGAATTTGCTTTAAATGTTGCACTTCTACACAACATATGGCTAAGAACTGCAGGTCCACAACACCATGTCTTGAGCGTGGCAGTGAGAAGCATATCTCTGTCCTCCACCCGGACCAGCACCATGGACCAAGGAGCCATGCCTCTCCTCTCTACAGAGCATGGCAGGGAGCAAGATCTTACACCATCTTCAGAAGTCACAACTCGCTGCACTGAAGTCTTTGGTGGTGATCAGAGTGACAGATCGTTCTCTAAGATCTGCCTTGTTAAGATCTACCCTGCCGGCCATTGTGATAGAGCAATGAAGGTCTACACATAGCAATAGATCTTTAGCTCGTTCTGAGTTCTTCAATGCCTTCAATGTCCAAGGCCCCACCTCTCCATATTCTCTCCGAACCTGCTCTGGAGTAACAGAGACCATGGGGAGAACAGCCTTAGGCTACCAAATTGAATCAGTGGATGGAAAAGTCTGTCTTCCCCTGCCAAGCCTCTTGAAATGCAATGGCATCCCTAACAACGGATCAGAGATTCCGACACCCAATGCTGCATCTAACCACCCTCACCTGAAGTCAGTGGCTCACCTCATCTCAGAGCTCGAATCAAATGCTCCCATCATGCTTCTCCTCGGACGAGACGTCATTACAGTCCATAAAGTGTGCAGGCAGGTGACTGGCTCTCGCGATGCTCCCTATGCCCAGAAACTCGACCTGGGATAGGTGATAGTTGGTAACAACTGCTTGGAAGGTGATCACAAGCCCACCACAGTGAATACATTCTATACCAACACAACAGAACAAGAATGCCCCTCCATCTTTGAGTCCTG
The DNA here is from genome assembly GCF_029633865.1 of Lampris incognitus. Lineage (NCBI taxonomy): Eukaryota > Metazoa > Chordata > Actinopteri > Lampriformes > Lampridae > Lampris > Lampris incognitus. The sequence continues at coordinate 45,726,777 of NC_079214.1, forward strand.
CCCAAACATCTTCCATGTGAAGGAGAGATACAGCCATTTCCACTGTCCTGATCATCCTAGGGTGCGCTCTACAGAGAAACTTATATGCAATGAAAAAGCTAAACAGTTAGGCTCCGCAGTATTTCAGCAGACAAAGGATGATAACAAAGTGGCTCCATCCATCGACGATCCTGTCATCCGTACACCAGCAACCCTCCTCACCCAGAAAGTGTCTTTCTTCTGCCCCGGTTGGTGACTGGGTCAAAGACCTCCACAAGTCCCAGTGGCGACAAGTCCAAAATCTGGCTCAAACCTTCTGGGATAGATGGAAGTAGCAATATCTGTCTTCACTTCAGCCACGAAGAAAGTGGCATTCTTCCCAGCCGACCTTCAGCCTGGAAGCATTGTGTTTCTCAAGGATGACCAACTTAAGGGGAATGAATGGCCTTTGGGGCTGATTACTCAAGTCTTCCCCCAGCAAAGACAACAGGGTACGCAAGGTCGAGATCAAGGTCTCTACGAAGGACGGGATTAAAGTGTTCCTTCGGCCCATTACTGAGACAGTTCTGCTCGTCGCTCCTAAGAAGGAGCCGTGATAACTTTAGAGACTGTTGGGGTGTAGCAGTTAATCACGCCAGACGGGGAGTGTTCTGTTACGGTAGTTTAGTGAATGACATTTTTCTAAGTTATTTCAGTTGTTTTCTGCGACAGGTAGTGGTTCCTTTAAGAAACACAGGAAGTTAGCCTCCCACGTGACTTTAGTCAGGAAGTTAAGACGCATTGCAAAAGTACGGCTATTTTTTTAGAATAACTTTTTCCATCAGCAAACGTCTGCACACGTCTTATGCCATTCGTAGCATCATTTCTATGTAATTCGATTTTTTTATCATTATCTACAATTGCAATTCATTATTTGATACAAAATAAACGTTTTGTATATTTTGATGTAAAAAGGCTACCAAGCTATTTTCGGTCGATTCTATGTACAACAAATGCTATGTTTATAGTCACGAGGAGTTACAGTAAAACAATGATTGACACCGCATTAAAATAAGACTGTTACGGGTCGTTTGATTGATAATTTATTAAATATGCAATGTAAGGTAATTTAACTCATAATAGAAGTGTGTTTGCAGTGTATTTACAGTAAGCATAGTGTATTTGCAGTAAGCATTTTGTTTTGTTTTGCTTCTATCTGTTCTGTTTCACCCTTTTGCAAATCAATAAACCTGCGGACAACAGATTCTGTCTCCAGAGTTTTGATGAACGAAAGGTGTTTAACTTACGGCCAAGTTGTCAGTACACAGCAAGGGCGGCATAGTCATGTTTATGAAGAGTAGCCTAGCAAACATTTCAACAATAACAGCAGTCGAACCCGTGGCAAGGAGGTCGATAATGCAGGCACTGATATGAAAATGGGTTCGACCGACTTTGAATAAAGGTTATTTTTTTTAGACATTACTTTAACCTACGAAAATGTTACTGCGAAACCACCACCAGCCTACTCCAACTCCCACTTATTATAGAAATACATTTCACATGTACCTTGTAATGTCCCAAATGGCAGTGTTCCTAAGTAATGTTTTAACAACTTCGAGAACCTCACATTTACAACAAATGGGCCTATGCATGCTTTCCCCCCCTTGAAGCTACCCATGATAAAAAGCAATGTTTAGTGAGACGTTTCTATAGAATTCCATCCCTTCTATAAAAAAGGATAACACATACCCAAATAGCCTAAAAGCAAAACATAATATTTACAGATTTGCTTCATATCAGAGTGTATCATCATAGAGGTATGTAAAATATGGATAGAATAATTCAAGTCTTGAAACAATTTAGGGTTTAGAGAGAGCATAATTTACATATTGTAACTGTCTTCAACAAAAGACAGCAACGTGTCATTCGGTAATTATTTCACGTTCAGTACAAAGTTGACATTGTTTGAGGTGCCTTTGTAATGATAACTTGATCTTAGCCAAGGCAACACCAGCTTAAAGGACACAAAGATTATAAAGAAAATTAACTCAAGTACAACATGTGGAGGAGCATCGCCTAACAACCAGGCTATTCATAAAAGTAACATAGCAGGACTACTTACCAAATTCAATAAACTGTTCAGCCGACTTTGACTTGAACTAGTCCATTGTGAGTCAAGTGAATCGATAAACGCTGCTATTTGGCGTGATGCATTAACATTACATTTAAATTTAATGTGGTTGATTTTGATATTGGCTGTCATGTAACCGTTATAACCGTGTTATAAGTAATTCCCTTGGCCTCAACTACAGTGGCACAATTTGGACTCCTCATAGAAAAGACGTTATTGACAGTGTTATTACACTGTCATTTCTGTTAATATGAGTGCCTTTTTTTCCGACCGCAACTACAATGTCACAATTTGAACTCTTGTGTCTGTAATGACACTGTCAGTCTTTCACTGACAGAGTGCCTCCTCCATTACCCTACCCATTACCATTACATATACCCACTAATGATATGGGATTACATGTATCATTGACTAAGTATATGTAAATGTCAATGTTGTTTAAAATATTAAAATAGTTCATTACCTCACTATGGTATTCCTTTTTATCATGTATTGTGTATTTAAACAAATGTATAGAGACCAGTTTGTGACCTAACTGACTTTGGTCTAGTTCTCATTTAAGGCTCACAATCACCTCACACAATGAAATAGTATGGGTATATTATACATTTCCTGAATCTTTACAGTCCTGTGAGTATTCCAGTTTTTGTGTTTTGTGCCCCTGATATTCCTAGATGCCACAGGGCTAAAAGAAAGTATATAGTTTAGGCGAACATTGCAGAAAGATGTGTGTTATTGACGGATTGAAGAGCTCAAGTGACCTCTATATTTGTGAGAAATATCCACAACAGGGCTTGAATGAAAGCTAAGAAGGTCCCCTTTAAAATGATACCAAAGACAATATTATAGAACATTGAAAAATGTCCTGACCATGAGGCTAAACCAGGATATGCACCAGCGTCTAAAATGCAATTTAGTTTAGCGGGTGGTTAACTTCATGAGCTGATAACTGTGATACAGCTGCCACTCAGGAATGGTTATCATACCAAAATATCATCTACAGACATGGATCCTTTCAAAAATTATAAGTAAGTTTTGCCACCTTGAGTGTACCGAAATATCGTCTGGCCCATGGACTATTATAGTTATATACCACTGTATTTTTTTTCTTGCCACATTTATTCAAATCGGTAAAGAATTATACCTTGCAGAGCGCTCACAAGCTCCATTAAATGGACCAAAACCACAACATTTGACCCATACAAATCACATATTGAAATACTTAAAAAATTTTCATCTGGCGCCGTGCACTGAACCATAGTAGCTATGCTATCACAATTTCAGAAGAGTCATCATGCTCTTGAAATGCGACACTTAACGGCACGAGTTCACTTACATCTTCAGACAGGCTTAGCTAATAACACCCACAACCAGCATACAGAAATAAAACTAAATCACAGAAAACCAAACCAACTAATTAGGCTACTTCTTACGCACAGTGGTCCAAATCAGCAACACATAGGCTAGTAGTAGCCTACACACTGCTAGGCACGGCGGCCATCAGAACACAGCAGTATAATAATAAACCACTTCTTCATCTTACCTGTTCGTAGCAATTCCAATAAAGCAGTGAAACGTCACCCACCGAATAGCTTGATATGGCAACGGTTCAATAATCCAATCTTTGCCGAATGAACATGGCTGAGTAACAGGTCACAAATCATCTTCGCCAACTGAACTTGATCAAGGCAACCGTTAAAACAAGTTGAGTATTACTGTTGTCACGAGGTCATTCCGTTTCCACAACGAAGCATTCCTCGACTCACTTGGGGTTTTAAGAAGCTCTCCCTTCGAGAGTTTTCGTTTAATTTCAATGTCATCCATTGTGTATGCCTCGGTTATTAGCTAGCTACACAGTACTCACGCTCTTCTTCCTCTCTGTTTCTGGCGCCCGCGTCAGTTAGCAACACATGTGACACACGCGCAGAGAGAGGGGGGAGAGAGAGGGAGACAGCTCCTCTCACTATTGAGTCAGTGACGACCGAAAGACAGGAGTTGAGCCGAATGAGGTGCCCATTCACTCGATTTGATTCGACTTCGTGCAATGTATGGTTTTGCTACAGTAATAGGATCATTTAAAACACTGAGAAATGTGTAACTGAAATATATTATTTCACACTGACCAGGCAGCCTTGCCATACCCAATTGACGCCCCTGCTATCAACACGGCGTTCACCAGTTCGAAACCCCGTGTTATCTCCGGATTGGTCGGGCGTCCCTACAGACACAACTGGTCGTGTCTGCGGGTGGGAAGCCGGATGTGGGTATGTGTCCTGGTCGCTGCACTAGCGCCTCCTCTGGCCGGTCGGGGCACCTGTTCGGGGGTGGGGGGGTGGATGGCGTGATCCTCTCACGCGCTACATCCCCCTGGCGAAACTCCTGTCAGGTGAAAAGAATCAGCTGGTGACTCCACATGTATCGGAGGAGGCATGTGGTTGTCTGCAGCCCTCCCCAGATCGGCAGAGGGGGTGGAGCAGCAACCGGGACAGCTCAGAAGAGTGGAGTAATTGGTCAAGTACAATTGGGGAGAAAAAAGGGGGGGGTAGTCCTGACAAAGACGTCCCAAACAATGTCAACTTTGCATTGATAATGGCAAAATTTACCAAATGACACTTAATGTCAAGACATAAACATTCATAATAAAGACACAGTCAATCATGATAGGTGTCATGACAGTCTTATTCCATCCATCCATCCATTATCTAAACGGCTTATCCTGCTCTCAGGGTCGCGGGGATGCTGGAGCCTATCCCAGCAGGCACTGGGCGGCAGGTTACTGTCACGTTTCCCCAAGGAAAGCGGCAGAAGAGAACACAGACGCACGACTCAGACAGGAAGATTACAGACCACTCAGTTTAATAGTCTAGGGCAGACAGGCGAGCGAAACAGGCTTAAAGCATGCGTTCCAATTACCGGGGAAGTCAGTCCAAACAGGCAATAAGATCCGACAAGGGGCAGGCAAAGAAAGTCCAGGAACAGGCTAAACTCTTCAAACGCGGTAACAGGAAGTAATAAGGCTGGAGAACACTAGACAGCTTGGCTGTACACACAAGACAAGACGATATGGGCGGGAAACCAGGGGAGTACATGAGCTGGAGAGCTAATGAGGGAATGGGGAAAAGGTGTGGGATACACAGGGTTACCTGTGGACAAAACCAGGGCAGGAACTGATACAGCAAGACAGGTGAACTTCAAAATAAAACAGGAAAGACGACAGACAATGATAGACTTAATAGCTTGACTGACGACTCAATCTACGGAAGACAAGGCCTGCCAAAATTAAGTGACAGAACTAAACTGAGACTACACTAAACTAGAATACATAATAAACTCAAGAGACATAACAGTTAAAATTGTTTAAATATTTTGCTTGAAATAATTCGGAATTTCTAAGTATTGTTACTTAAAATTAAGATTAAACAACATCTGATTACATAACTAATAGGAAATGTTCAAAATACTATGTCTTAAAGAGAATGGAACTGGAAATGCAAGTGAATTATAATAAAGCATATTTTGGAAACATAACCCAGCCACTGAGGATGCACAAGCCAGTGCATCCTTAGTGCCGGTCCCAAGCCCGGACAAATGGGGAGGGTTGCGTCAGGAAGGGCATCCGGCGTAAAATCTTTGCCAAATGAAATATGCGGATCATAAATAAGACTTACATACCGGATCGGTCGAGGCCCGGGTTACCAACGACCGCCACCGGTACTGTTAACCAGCAGGGTGTCGGTGGAAACTATGCTACTGTTGGGCGAAGGAGAAGGAGAGGAGGAAAGCATGTCCAGAGGCAGCTAGAGAGGAGGAAGGGTAGGCATGTGGAGGTGAGAGTTGGAACTTTGAATGTTGGCACTATGACTGGTAAAGGGAGAGAGCTGGCTGACATGATGGAAAGAAGAAAGGTAGGCATACTGTGTGTGCAAGAGACCAGGTGGAAGGGGAGTAAGGCCAGGAGTATCGGAGGTGGGTTCAAACTCTTCTACCATGGTGTGAATGGGAGGAGAAATGGGGTAGGGGTAATTCTGAAGGAAGAGTATGTCAAGAGCGTGCTGGAGGTGAAGAGAGTGTCAGACAGAGTGATGAGTATGAAGCTGGAAATTGAAGGTTTATTGCTGAATGTTATCAGCGCATATGCCCCGCAAGTTGGGTGTGAGATGGATGAAAAAGAAGAATTCTGGAATGAGTTGGACGACATGGTGGAGAGGGTACCCAAGGAGGAGAGAGTGGTGATTGGAGCGGACTTCAATGGACATGTTGGTGAAGGGAACAGAGGTGATGAGGAGGTGATGGGAAAGTATGGAGTCAAGAAGAGAAATGTGGAAGGACAGATGGTGGTCGATTTTGCGAAAAGGATGGAAATGGCTGTGGTGAATACATATTTCAAGAAGAGGGAGGAACACAGGGTGACGTACAAGAGTGGAGGAAAGTGCACACAGGTGGACTATATCTTATGTAGAAGGCACCATCTAAAAGGGATTGGAGACTGCAAGGTGGTGACAGGGGAGAGCGTAGCCAGGCAGCATCGGATGGTGGTCTGTAGGATGACTTTGGAGACCAAGAAGAGGAAGCGAGTGAAGACACAGCCGAAGATCAAATGGTGGAAGTTGAAGAAGGAAGACTGTTGTGTGGAGTTCAGGCAGGAGTTAAGACAGGCACTGGGTGGTAGTGAAGAGTTGCCAGATGGCTGGAAAACCACTGCAGAAATAGTGAGGGAGACAGCTAGGAAGGTACTTGGTGTGTCATCAGGACAGAGGAAGGAAGACAAGGAGACTTGGTGGTGGAATGAGGAAGTACAGCAAATTATACAGAGGAAAAGGTTGGCAAAGAAGAAGTGGGATAGTCAGAGAGATGAAGAAAGTAGACAGGAGTACAAGGAGATGCAGCGTAAAGCAAAGAGAGAGGTGGCAAAGGCAAAGGAAAAGGCGTATGGTGAGTTGTATGACAGATTAGACACTAAGGAAGGAGAAAAGGACTTGTACCGATTGGCTAGACAGAGGGACCAAGCTGCAAAGGATGTGCAGCAAGTTAGGGCGATCAAGGATAGAGATGGAAATGTGCTGACAAGCGAGGAGAGTGTGCTAAGAAGGTGGAAGGAATACTTTGAGGGGCTGATGAATGAAGAAAATGAGAGAGAGAGAAGGTTGGATGATGTAGGGATAGTGAATCAGGAAGTTCAGCGGATTAGCAAGGAGGAAGTGAGGGCAGCTATGAAGAGGATGAAGAATGGAAAGGCAGTTGGTCCTGATGACATACCTGTGGAGGCATGGAGATGTTTAGGAGAGATGGCAGTGGAGTTTCTAACTAGATTGTTTAACACAATCCTGGAAAGTGAGAGGATGCCTGAGGAGTGGAGAAGAAGCATACTGGTACCGATTTTCAAGAACAAGGGCGATGTGCAGAACTGTAACAACTACAGAGGTATAAAGTTGATCAGCCACAGCATGAAGATTTGGGAAAGAGTAATAGAAGCTAGGTTAAGAGGAGAGGTGACGATCAGCGAGCAGCAGTATGGTTTCATGCCACGAAAGAGCACCACAGATGCGATGTTTGCTTTGAGAATGTTGATTGAGAAGTATAGAGAAGGCCAGAAAGAGTTGCACTGTGTCTTTGTAGATTTAGAGAAAGCTTATGACAGAGTACCGAGAGAGGAGGTGTGGTATTGTATGAGGAAGTCAGGAGTTGCAGAGAAGTATGTAGGAGTGGTGCAGGACACGTATGAGGGAAGTGTGACAATGGTGAGGTGTGCGGTTGGAATGACGGATGGGTTCAAGGTGGAGGTGGGATTACATCAAGGATCGGCTCTTAGCCCTTTCTTGTTTGCAATGGTGATGGACAGGTTGACGGACAAGATCAGGCAGGAGTCTCCATGGACGATGATGTTCGCGGATGACATTGTGATCTGTAGTGAGAGTAGGGTGCAGGTTGAGGAGAGCCTGGAGAGGTGGAGGTATGCACTGGAGAGAAGAGGAATGAAAGTCAGTAGGAGCAAGACGGAATGCCTATGCGTGAATGAGAGAGAGGACAGTGGAATGGTCAGGATACAAGGAGTGGAGGTGACAAAGACATCTGAGTTTAAATACTTGGGGTCAACTGTCCAAAGTAACGGGGAGTGCAGTAGAGAGGTGAAAAAGAGAGTGCAGACAGGTTGGAGTGGGTGGAGAAGAGTGTCAGGAGTGATTTGCGACAGAAGGGTACCAGCAAGAGTTAAAGGGAAAGTTTACAAGATGGTTGTGAGACCAGCTATGTTATATGGTTTGGAGACATTGGCACTGACGAAAAGACAGGAGGCGGAGCTGGAGGTGGCAGAGTTGAAGATGCTAAGATTTTCACTGGGAGTAACGAAGAAGGACAGGATTAGGAACGATTATATTAGAGGGACCGCTCAGGTTGGACGGTTTGGAGACAAAGCAAGAGAGGCAAGATTGAGATGGCTTGGACATGTGTGGAGGAGAGATGCTGAGTATATTGGGAGAAGGATGCTGAATATGGAGCTGCCAGGGAAGAGGAGAAGAGGAAGGCCAAAGAGGAGGTTTATGGATGTGGTGAGGGAAGACATGCAGGTGGCTGGTGTGACAGAGGAAGACGCAGAAGACAGGAAGAAATGGAAACGGATGATCCGCTGTGGCGACCCCTAACGGGAGCAGCCGAAAGTAGTAGTAGATATTTTGGAAACATAAGAACAAATGCACCCAGAGATGCATTGTGTTCACGTTGGAGTTTAATTTGAATGCAAATGTATTTTCAATCCATATCCAACAACCATCCAACTGTCTGAGCAGCAAACTGGCGGGCACGGTGTTTGGGGCGGCATGGTGGCCCAGTGGTTAGCGCTGTTGCCTCACAGCAAGAAGATCCGTGGTGTGAACCCCGGGGTTGCCCAACCTTGGAAGTTATCAATTCAAATCCATTTTAGCCCAATATCAGGAATTACAAATTTGCCTCAGTGGGCTTTACAGCAACACAACATCCTGTCCTTAGACCCTCTCATCGGATAAGGAACAACTCCCTAAAAAAAAAAAAACCTTTAACAGGGAGAAAAAATAGGAAGAAACCTCAGGGAGAGCAACAGAGGAGGGATCTCTCTCCTGAGATGGACAGCGTGCAATAGATGTTGTGTTTACGCAATTTACATAATACAACATTGAAAGAGGATAACAGAATTATAATGGACATAAAATTTATGAAGAACATGATGCACAGGATGCCAAGCAGTGTCCAGACGCCATCGGAACAGTCCAGGACCCAAGCCACACGACCAGCACCATCATGTAACAAAAAAAAAAAACTTATGTGAGGAGAAGAATGGCAGGCAGCATCCAAATGGCGACCACCATCACCACGGAGACCTGGGAGGAGGATCGACTGCAAGTGCACACAAGGGAGGCTCACATGACACCATTCAAACACAGAACAAGAGAAAGGAGAAGACATCATACAGAGAGAGAGAAAATACGTGAGAGAAGAGAACAGTTTGCAATAGTCATTAGTCATAATCAATTAAGTCATCAACTAGTCATAATCTATACTCTATAATCTCGTCAGCAGAACAGTGGTTGGTAAATTCATTGAGAGAGAAAACCAACCTGCCATGCAGTCATCCCGGGTCGTCCTCTATGTGGAGTTTGCATGTTCTCCCTGTGTCTGCAGTGGGTTTCCTCCGGGTGCTCCGGTTTCCTCCACCATCAAAAAGACATGCATGTTAGGGTTTACACTCCTGTCTATGTCCCTGGCCAAGGCAATGGGAAAAGAACTGGAGTCGGTCCCCAGGTGCAGCATGAAGGCGGCAGCCCACTGCTCCTAGCCACGCAGATCACAGCTAGGATGCGTTAATTTGCAGTAACTGAATTTCCCAAAGGGGATTAATAAAGGAAACTTTAACTTAAAAAGTATGTTTGTTGTTTCTGTCACTGTACAATTAGAATTATTGCATGATTTTCAAAATGTATATTGTAGAACTTGTTCTAACATTGTTATGAATTACAGAATTTTTTTTATATACATAATTTTAGAAGCACTCAACAGTAGCAAATAAGAGCTTCAATTATTGTACAATAATGTTATCCCGCCGCTCTGAGGGCCGAGCGGAATATACCGCCGTTCTTGCAACCCGCTCGTCATGTGGCTGGGAGGTTCGTATCCCAGACTCGCCGTAACCGGTCACGGTCAGAACGTCCATGGGGTAAGGCATTCATTAGGCCAACCTTACCCGAGGGATAGTGGGTGTAGATCGGTGGTGTTCGGGCACTCGTCGTCCTCCAGCGACCCCTCTGGCCCATCTGGCCGCCTGCAGCCAAGCAACCGAAAGCATTCTCCCTACGTCTCCTTCGCGGCCTGAGGGTAATGCAATCCATGTGAGGCTTCAGCGTGTAAAATGGCGAGAGCAGCCGACTTGAGTTTGAAGGAAGCTGGTGTTACGACTATCTCCTTCCTGTGGAAACGTGAGCCAGGGTAGTTATTCGACAAGAGTTCCGGCCATATGCCATTGGGTTAATCGGGTGGGATAAGGGGAAAAACTAGAAATACATTTATCAAAAAAATAATAATGTTGTCCCAATTATTACTCGGGCCTTAGTAGAGACTGTTTCAGCCAGTAAGACAGAGGGAAAACCTCTACAACATAAAGGTTTCTTTTGAATGCCCTTTGGAGATGCTTAAGATTTCCTACAAGCCTCCCCTCTGGAATAAATTCTAAATGATTGGCTTTCACATAACGCACTGCCAACTCCCGTATTGGGAGCCCAGCCTCTCAATATAATTTTTTTTAATTCCCCCTTTTCTCCCCAATGTAATTGGCCAATTACCCCACTCTTTTGAGCCATCCAGGTCGCTGCTCCACCCCCTCTGCCAATCCGGGGAGGACTGCAGACTACCATATGCCTCCTCCGATACATGTGGAGTCGCCAGCCGCTTCTTTTCACCTGGCAGTGACGAGTTTCACCAGGGGGACGTAGCACGTGGGAGGATCATGCTATTCCCCCCAGTTCCCCCTCCCCCCGAACAGGCGCCCCGACCGACCGACCAGAGGAGGCGCTAGTGCAGCGACCAGGACACGCCCACATCCAGCTTCCCTCCCGCAGACACGGCCAGTTGTGTCTGTAGGGCTGCGCGCCCAAGCCGGAGGTAACATGGGGATTCGAACCAGCGATCCCCGTGTTGGTAGGCAAAAGAACAGACTGCCACGCTACCCGGATGCCCCCTCAGTTTAATAGAATTTAACCTTTGGCTTAATTAAAGTTTCTTTAAGTTGACAGTTTAGGTAATGGTGGAAAATAGCAGTTATCAAGAAGCCGTATGGTCTAATTGTAATGTTTCATTCATTTTACCCCCCCCATTAACTTTGTTACTTAATCTCAGATGGATCTTCTCAGTTTCCCTTGAAATTCACAAGAGGAATATTCATCTCTGGTTTCCTTAAAAAAACGAAAAAACAAGATAGCGCTGGATGTGGAGAATTAACTATAGCCAACTGAAATGGCCGGTGAGAAAATCATTACCTGTGTTCCCATGGATAGAGACTACTAAAATGATGTAAGTGCAAAAAAAAAAACTTAAGAAACATTTCAAAATACCCCTGAAGACTGGTTTCTCATCAGGTAAAATTTGACACACCTATAAAGTGTGAACAAAGGAAGATAAAAAAAAAACCCAGAGTATCCAAGCTGTCTGGAAACATGTTTTGTCATGGACGGGACAAGTGAACATGACAGACTTCCTAACCCCACCTCTCTCTTGGTTATTCCTCTGAGGAAAACATCCCTTTATTAGATTGCACCCGTCTTGCTGACAGTGTGCTATTAAACTTTAGAACAGTTCCCAACAAAGCATCTAAAATAGAGGGAGCTGGAGTGGCCTGGCTTGGCACACAGTATTTTAGGAATTACAGAGGTCAATTCAAGCTTCCTCTAGCTTAACTCGTTTCAAGGGCAAACATTTTTTATTTTTTTCAATTTTTCTCATCAAGCACCAGAATTTGGTTGACCCATGGTGTTAATCTTAAACAGTGTTAGTCCTCGCCACATAAAGTGCTGCAAAGGAAGAGCTATGTATTCAGCAAACTCTGAAAAAGTGTTGTGAAAATAACACAAAATAGCAATTAGTCACCCCAAAGTTAATTACAACTTGGCATCAACAACCACAAAGTCAAAGATGAAAATCATTAAATCACAGTATGGGCTCTATTTACAAGAATACGTAGAGTGCACTGATACAGATGGGCACGTCCCATATATTTTTTGGTAATTTGGTGACCAGAGATACAAGTGCAGTCATGATGCAGTTGAAGGGGTCGAATCGGAATGAATATATTATAAGCAGGCACAGTTGGGGGACAGGCTTCAACTTGGTCAATCAGTTCAGCACCTCTCATACCCTTCAAATGTGCTGTGGCACAACGTATTTTAATTTTCCTGATGGATTAAGTGGGAAGTCCAAGAACAGCCCCACATTCCTCCTCCGGGATGAAGGGAATCAGGCTTGTGTAAAGTAAATTCTTTGCCTGTACTGCCGCCTTCTTCTATTTACAGTGCATCCGGAAAGTATTCACACCCCTTCACTTTCCCCACATTTTGTTATGCTAGAGCCTTATTCCAAAATGGATTAAATTTCTTTTTTTTCTCATCAATCTACACAATACCCCAAAATGACAAAGTGAAAAAGGTTTTGTAGAAATTTTTGCAAATTTATTAAAAATAAAAAACTGAAATATTGCATGTACATAAGTATTCACACCCTTTGCTATGACACTCAAAATTGAGCTCAGGTTCATCCTGTTTCCACTGATCATCCTTGAGATGTTTATACATCTTGATTGGAGTCCACCTGTAGTAAATTCAATTAATTGGACATGATTTGGAAAGGCACACACCTGTCTATATAAGGTCCCACTGTTCACAGTGCATGTCAGAGCAGAAACCAAGCCATGAAGTCAAAGGAATTGTCTGTGGACCTCGGAGACAGGATTGGATCGAGGCACAGATCTGGGGAAGGGTACAAAAAAATTTCTACGGCTTTGAAGGTCCCGAAGAGCACAGTGGTCTCCATCATTCGTAAATGGAAGAAGTTTGGATCCACCAGGACTCTTCCTAGAGCTGGCCGCCCAGCCAAACTGAGCAATCGGGGGAGAAGGGCCTTGGTCAGGGAGGTGACCAAGAACCCGATGGTCACTCTGACAAAGCTCCAGCGTTCCTCTGTGGAGATGGGATAAACTTCCAGAAGGACAACCATCTCTGCAGCACTCCACCAATCAGGCCTTTATGGTAGAGTGGCCAGACGGAAGCCTCTGCTCAGTCAAAGGCACATGGCAGCCTGCTTGGAGTTTGACAGAAAGCACCTAAAGGACTCTCAGACCATGAGAAACAAGATTCTCTGGTCTGATGAAACCAAGATTGAACTCTTTGGCCTGAATGCCAAACGTCACATCTGGAGGAAACCAGGCACCTCTCATCACCTTGCCAATACCATCCCTACAGTGAAGCATGGTGGTGGCAGCATCATGCTGTGGGGATGTTTTTCAGCGGCAGGAACTGGGAGACTAGTCAGGACTGAGGGAAAGAAGAATGGAGCAAAGTACAGAGAGCTCCTTGATGAAAACCTGCTCCAGAGCGCTCAGAACCTCAGACTGGGGCGAAGGTTTACCTTTCAACATGACAACGACCCTAAGCACACAGCCAAGACAACGAAGGAGTGGCTTTGGGACAAGTCTGTGAATGTCCTTGAGTGGCCCAGCCAGAGCCCAGACTTGAACCCCATTGAACATCTCTGGAAAGACCTGAAAATAGCTGTGCAGCGACGCTCCCCATCTAACCTTACAGAGCTTGAGAGGATCTGCAGAGAAGAATGGGAGAAATACCCCAAATATAGGTGTGCCAACCTTGTAGCTTCATACCCAAGAAGACTTGAGGCTGTAATCGCTGCCAAGGGTGCCTCAACCAAGCACTGAGTAAAGGGTGTGAATACTTATGTACATGCAATATTTCAGTTTTTTATTTTTAATAAATTTGCAAGAATTTCTACAAAACCTTTTTCGCTTTGTCATTATGGGGTATTGTGTGTAGATTGATGAGAAAAAAAGGAATTTAATCCATTTTGGAATAAGGCTGTAACATAACAAAATGTGGGGAAAGTGAAGGGGTGTGAATACTTTCCGGATGCACTGTATATACTCCATTCCTATAGATTGTGATGAAACATAATTTAAGGCAGCACACAAAAAGTTCATGATTCAACAGCCTGGCTGCCATCTACAAATTGCTTTCAGTGTTCTCACAACGTGCACTATAAGCTACACAGAGATTGACAATGGATACAATAGCCTACAGCCTGGCATGGGAGTAATTTTCACTCCCATCACATTCTGATCCCATGACTCAGTAAACAATAATTCTTCCCTCCTGTGTTGTTCACAGGAGACAGACGTTCACTTAGCCAAGTCAGGTTGAATTTCCGTGCGTAACTCTTTGATTCATGTCAAATTCAATAGTCACATATCAACCTTTTTTTCTGATGAACTTATTCAGAAAGTTGCATTCAGCTAGTTTTTGCCAATATTTCAATGATTCATTTCACTGGGGTGAAATGCACAAGCTAATGCCAATTAAAACACATTTGGAAAGACTCCTATGCACCTGCGCCTGAACTGTTACACAAAAATAGCTCATTGCACCTGCGTCTGCACTTAGCTGTGGTCTGACGCATAGGTACAACTGTAGGCCAAAATGGATACCAACTGCATTGCACCAGTGGAATCTGCATTGACAGACTACCCCCCCCTACCTGTGCCATCCCATCCATCTTGCTTTCGAGTCACAAAATTACCAAATAGGGTGCAGGCTAGGAAAACTCGCCTTGTGCCCAGGGAAATTGCCAATCAACCTGCTTTGCACCTCTGCTGGTCTTGTGCCAGCACAAAAGTATTCCAAAAAACTTTTATAGCATCACATTGTACAACGTCGCAAAGTAGCACCCAGCCTACCTCTAATCATCAGAAAGTACTAAAACCAAAAGTAACACAATACCACTACAAGTCTGTCAAAATATGTAGGCCTACCAAAACAAAAGTATTATACCTTATGTGGCATAAACCATGTTAGCATAAAACAAAAAGGAACTTTGGTCACTGAAATTACTATTTTCCCCAATAAATAGGTTGCCAACATTGGCATTAACCTCCCATCCTACTCAGAGCTACACATGGTAAATGGACTATTTTATACAGCACCTTTCTAGCTGCAACAACCACTCAGTTTCTCTTTCCTAAATTAACTCTGAGCCAAAAATGCTTTGGTCTTGATAGACATGAAGATTAGAAAAAAAAGTTTTACCTTGTTACACATTTTAAGCAGAAATTTAAAAAAAAAGGTTTTCAAGAAAACACACCGAGTGGCAGAGTGACAGGCAGCTTGATAAACCACTTCGTCAACTCTCTATGCGCATGCACACTTGCAACAGAACTATAGATCCCAGTTAGAGTATCTAATGAGGGGTCAGTTTCAAATGCATTCACATTTATCACAACATTTCCGAACGTCGAAATAAATTTAAAAGTCATTCACAATCAATTTGGATGCTATGAAACAAAGTTGTAGCAAAGTTTTCTTCTCTTCAAGGTCAGCTCACCTCATGAGCTGATAAGACAAAGGTATGAGGAATTTCTGCTGGTGGGAAACTGCATGTGTTGGTCTTCAATCCCGGGAAGACTGGGGGAACTTTAACTGATGGCAACGTAAAACAAACAGGCTGGTTGAAGGCAGGGTACACTGCTGTGGTCAGAATGTTAAACATATGAGCGTTGCCTCAAGCATGGAGGAGACACAAAGTGCTCCAACACATCAAAGTATTTTTTCCCCTCTCTCTTGCAGACATCTTTAATCTTGAATTGGAAAGATGAGAGGGGCAGAATAGAGCTGAAACCCTGCACCCCCCTGCCCAGCACACATTTTTACTTTTAACTACCCCTCCTGATATCTACTAGTCATAGTACGCTTAAAGAACGCCACAGCTTTATACATGGTACCTATGGCAATGGAAGCAATACAGAATCCCTGTTCAAACCAATAGTTCTGTATTTAAAGATGTCCTAGTGCTGACTGGAGACAAGAAAGATAGTCTTGCTTGCCAGCCATACTTTTGACTACACTTAGGCTGCATCCAAAATTACATACTAGCATGCTATTTAGCACACCACAATAGTATATGGGTGTTTTACTATGCCATAGTAAAAAATATAATAAGAAAAAGACTATCCTGGAGAGATTTAATAGAGCGTTAGTTGCGACATTTAAGAGCAACTACTGTTCTTATATATACACTACCGTTCAAAAGTTTGGGGTCACCCAAACAATTTTGTGTTTTCCATGAAAAGTCACACTTATTCACCACCATATGTTGTGAAATGAATAGAAAATAGAGTCAAGACATTGACAAGGTTAGAAATAATGATTTGTATTTGAAATAAGATTTTTTTTACATCAAACTTTGCTTTCGTCAAAGAATCCTCCATTTGCAGCAATTACAGCATTGCAGACCTTTGGTATTCTAGCTGTTAATTTGTTGAGGTAATCTGGAGAAATTGCACCCCACGCTTCCAGAAGCAGCTCCCACAAGTTGGATTGGTTGGATGGGCACTTCTTGCGTACCATACGGTCAAGCTGCTCCCACAACAGCTCAATGGGGTTCAGATCTGGTGACTGCGCTGGCCACTCCATTACCGATAGAATACCAGTTGCCTGCTTTTGCTCTAATTAGTTCTTGCACAATTTGGAGGTGTGTTTAAGGTCATTGTCCTGTTGTAGGATGAAATTGGCTCCAATCAAGCGCTGTCCACTGGGTATGGCATGGCGTTGCAAAATGGAGTGATAGCCTTCCTTATTCAGAATCCCTTTTACCCTGTACAAATCTCCCACCTTACCAGCACCAAAGCAACCCCAGACCATCACATTACCTCCACCATGCTTAACAGATGGCGTCAGGCATTCTTCCAGCATCTTTTCATTTGTTCTGCGTCTCACAAACGTTCTTCTTTGTGATCCAAACACCTCAAACTTGGATTCATCCGTCCACAACACTTTTTTCCAGTCTTCCTCTGTCCAATGTCTGTGTTCTTTTGCCCATCTTAATCTTTTTCTTTTATTGGTCAGTCTCAGATATGGCTTTTTCTTTGCCACTCTGCCCTGAAGCCCAGAATCCCGCAGCCGCCTCTTCACTGTAGATGTTGACACTGGTGTTTTCCGGGTACTATTTAATGAAGATGCCAGTTGGGGACCTGTGAGGCGTCTGTTTCTCAAACTAGAGACTCTAATGTACTTATCTTCTTGCTCAGTTGTGCAACGCGGCCTCCCACTTCTTTTTCTACTCTGGTTAGAGCCTGTTTGTGCTGTCCTCTGAAGGGAGTAGTACACACCGGTGTAGGAAATCTTCAATTTCTTAGCAATTTCTCGCATGGAATAGCCTTCATTTCTAAGAACAAGAATAGACTGTCGAGTTTCAGATGAAAGTTCTCTTTTTCTGGCCATTTTGAGCGTTTAATTGACCCCACAAATGTGATGCTCCAGAAACTCAATCTGCTCAAAGGAAGGTCAGTTTTGTAGCTTCTGTAACGAGCTAAACTGTTTTCAGATGTGTGAACATGATTGCACAAGGGTTTTCTAATCATCAATTAGCCTTCTGAGCCAATGAGCAAACACATTGTACCATTAGAACACTGGAGTGATAGTTGCTTGAAATGGGCCTCTATACACCTATGTAGATATTGCACCAAAAACCAGACATTTGCAGCTAGAATAGTCATTTACCACATTAGCAATGTATAGAGTGTATTTCTTTAAAGTTAAGACTAGTTTAAAGTTATCTTCATTGAAAAGTACAGTGCTTTTCCTTCAAAAATATGGACATTTCAATGTGACCCCAAACTTTTGAACGGTAGTGTATATATATATATTTTTTTTTTTAAAAAATTAAGAGACTCATGTCAGGTAAGTGGGGGGGGGAAATAAATGAAGTTATAAACAATTGAACTACTGACTTGAGTTTTAAGTTAATCCTTTCATTTCTGTTATCAGATACTACAGTTGTGATACCTTAGTCAAATCTTTTGTTTCACCCATTCCTATCCCTTACTAAAATGGACGGGGAAGTTTTGCAGTGCAGTTTACGAGCAGAAAAAGTCTTGATACATAGTTTTTCTCTAATTCCCTATTTTGAGCTCGAAGTAGTTGCACTGTATAATAATGTTGAGCTTCACTAAAGTTGAGAAACAGTAGGAACTAAGTCAAAATGGTTATTGAAGTCAAGCAGTAATTAGATGACAGTGAAATGGTTTCCTTGCAGAAGCCACAAGACCACCAGAAGTGCCAGTTTCATCTTTATTAGTTACGCTTCACATGCCTCACTTATGTCTTTTATTGAGTGAGAAGATCCAATGATTCCAGCATATGGCAAGCCTCCCAGCTTGATTTCCAAGAACATGGATCTATACATTGCCACTGAAACACCTGGATGAGCTATCTGCCTTGTGGTAGGATCATGCCAGTCACCTGGATTGGTACCAGCTTGAACACACATTACAATTTAAGATTACACTCGGATTCATCAGACTGACAGATTAGACCTCCATCTAATCTGAACTCAAAGTTGACTTTGACTGACTCCAGACAATGGCTTGGAAGTTACTTGAAACTGAAGAAATCCCACAAAGACACGTAAGACCTAAGATGATCACCAAACCAAACTTCTTTAAAGGACAATTGACACAACTAAGGACAATTTTCTTTGGTTCAACGGGCCCAGTTTTTTTTTTAATACCCATGTAAATTTCATGTAAGTTGCAGTTAATTGGATTCACTTGTGTTGTATGTCAAAACTTAGCTCCTTCCAAACAGAGCGAGGTGTACTTATTTGAGGAATGGATTGCACCTGCTTTAAATAAATCAATTTTGCTCACATTACATTGCATTACATTACAGTCATTTAGCTGACACTTTTATCCAAAGCGACTTACAACAAGTGCATTTAACGTGGGAAATCAGGAGAACTACTAGTCATCAGAGGTCATAAGTGCATCTAAACAAGCATCTAAGAGCAAAACCAGTGCTAAAGTAAAAGTGCAGGAAAGAGATTTTTTTTTTTTAAAATGAGTGAATACAATAAGTGCTAAGAAGAAGTAACAGGGTAGTAGTTCTTGAAGAGGTGAGCTTTCAACCTGCGCCGAAAGATGGGCAGCGACTCCGTTGTCCTGACATCAGTGGGAAGTTCATTCCACCACTGTGGGGCCAGGACAGAAAAGAGCTGGGACCGGAACGATTGGCAGCAGGGGCCTCTGAGCGATGGGGCAACCAGGCATCTCGAGGCAGCAGAGCGACGTGGTCGAGTGGGGGTGTAGGGCTTGACCATGGCCTGGAGATAGGAAGGAGCTGTTCCTTTCACTGCCCTGTAGGCTACCACCAGAGTCTTAAATTGCTACTGGGAGCCAGTGTAGGAACATGAGAAGGGGAGTTGTGTGGGAGAATTTAGGGCGGTTGAACACCAGACGAGCTGCAGCTTTCAGAACAAGCTCCAGAGGTCTGATGGCCGACGCCGGGGCGCCAGCAAGGAGGGAGTTGCCGTAGTCCAGCCAGGAGATGACCACAGCCTGGATGAGCACCTGTGCCGTCTCATCAGTGAGGAATGGGCGAATCCTCCTGATGTTATAGAGGAGAAATCTGCAGGAGCGAGCAACCGTTGCAACATTTGAAGCAAACGACAGTTGGTCATCCAGGATCACACCCAGATTCCTCACAGTCCAAGTTGGCATCACCACAGTGTTGTCAATGGTGATGGCCAGGTCTCGGTGAGGGCAACCTTTCCCCGGGAGGACCATCAGCTCTGTCTTGTCCAAATTGAGCTTCATTGGTGTCACCATCCACTCCAAGATGTCAGTCAAGCATGCAGCAATGCGTGTCTCTACTTGTGTGTCAGAGGAAGGAAAGGACAAGATCAGATGGGTGTCATCGGCATAACAATGGTAAGAGAAGTCATGCGAGCGAATAACAGAACCCAGGGATGTCGTGTACAGGGAGAAAAGGAGAGGACACAGAACTGAACCCTGTGGCACGCCTGTCAGTTTGCGAGCCTCCGACACAGATCCCCTCTATGTCACCTGGTAGCAGCGATCCGTCAGGTAGGATGCAAACATTGAGAGTGCAGAGCCTGTGACACCCAGCCCCTCAAGGGTAGAGAGGAGGATCTGGTGGCTCACTGTGTCGAACGCAGCTGACAGGTCCGGGAGTATCTCACAAATCTGGCTGAGTGTACTTGGTTGACACAATCCTCTGTGCATGGCAAAGGGAACAAATATGTTTCTGTGACACTTAACTTTCCTGAACTCAGTGCATGACCAAAAAGTGGAATCAGGGTTTTACGCCCAGCTTGGAGGGTTCTGCTACTTTATTGTCTAGCATACATTTCATTATTATTTATTCCACCCATGGTAATGCACAGCTCCAGAAAGAAACAAGCAATACATGCTCAAACACAACTCAATTTACACATTCCATGATTGAAAAGGATCAGGGAGAAGAAAATCTTATTTTGCCTGCCCCTTACTCAAACACAAATAAACAACAGAATAGATGGTCTGTCAGTCAGTTACTCAACAACTAATACTTACAGCAGCATGAGAAATGAAAAAGAATCAGAAAGCCATACACAATCATTCACCATCAACTGAAAACCCATTACCTGACAACTCCATATTGTCTAATTATTCTTTCCATACACATTTTCTTGAACTAAAATATATTTATACAACCCTTTAGATCATTCTCTAAAGAATTCCACAGTACGATGCCACATATTGAAATACACATCAGCTTTAAAGTAATACATGCATACTACTACTACTACTACTACTACTTTCAGCTGCTTCCATTAGGGGTCACCACAGCGGATCATCCGTTTCCATGTCTTCCTGTCTTCTGCATCTTCCTCTGTCACACCAGCCACCTGCATGTCCTCCCTCACCACATCCTTAAACCTCCTCTTTGGCCTGCGTACTGATGTTTAAAATTAAATTTCCTTCTATGGTCCTCATCCTCTGAAATAAAAACAAATATTTTTTGTAAATCTTCTGGTAATACACTGCTTTTTGCCCTGTACATAACTAACACTGTCTGTTACTCAACTAAATCTTTAAGTTTCATTAATCCTTACTTAATAAACAGTCTTTTGGTGTGTTCTCTTGGATCCACTTTATGAATAATTCTTACTGCTCTTTTCTGTAATATAACCAATGGCTTCATGTTGCTCATGTACATGTTGCCCCACACTTCCACACAGTAACTAAAATATGGAAAAATAAGTGAACAGTACAGAATTCACATTACCTTGTAATCTAACACATACCTGGCTTTGTTCAATACAAAACATGCTTTGTTCAATACAAAACATATTCTTAGACACCTTTGTTTTTACATATTTAAGCTATATGAGATTTCCCAGCCACTGAGAATGCACAAGCCAGTGTATTCCTAGTGCCGGTCCCAAGCCCGGCTAAATGGGGAGGGTTGCGTCAGGAAGGGCATCCGACATAAAATCTTTTCCAAATCAAATAGGCAGATCATAAATAAAATTTCCATACCGGATCGGTCAAGGCCTGGATTACCAACGACCGCCACCGGTACTGTTAACCAGCAGGGTGCCGGTGAAACTATGCTACTGTTGGGCGAAGGAGAAGGAGAGGGGGAAGGTATGTCCAGAGGCAGCAGGACAGGAGGAAAGGTATGAGTGTGGAGGTGAGAGTCGGAACTTTGAGTGTTGGCAATATGACTGCTAAAGGGAGAGAGCTGGCTGATATAATGGAAGAAGAAAGGTAGGCATACTGTGTGTGCAAGAGACCAGGTGGAAGGGGAGTAAGGCCAGGAGTATCGGAGGTGGGTTCAAACTCTACTACCATGGTGCGAATGGGAGGGGAAATGAGGTAGGGGTAATTCTGAAGGAAGAGTATGTCAAGCTGCGGCGAACCGTCAGGGCCTTCTAGGCCTTCGGTGAAGCCCCAAGACTCCACAGAAAAAAGAAAACACTTTCATAAATATAATACAATCTTCTAATCAAATTGTTAATATCGCATTACATTTCGATTTCGACCACACATACGAATTCGGGAGGCTCTGCTTGCAATCTCTTGGCCAAAAAAACCAAAATCATCCCATCAGCTTTTTCTCTCTGTTGTAACCATGTGAGAAGACTCCTCCTGCCAGCGCCTTCGGCATCTCAAGTGAAGGTCTCCGCTATCTAAATAAGTTAGGCGTTAAATACGGGATTTATAGATTACTCAACCAATCAGATTTTGATGTGTAGCCGATGGGTGTGTTCTTTTATACTTACTCAGCGTCATAGGACCTTTGCTGCATACAGCCACGTGCCCGATTGTTCAGCAAATCAGCAGCAGTGCCTAGGTCACGGTATAAGAATAATGTCTCAAGGAGAACTCGTGAATGATGTGGTGGCAGATTTATTAGTCACATCATTTTCAAGACAATCGTTTGGGGAAAAGCAAAGGATTGTGGAGATGAGCAGATCAACCCCACAGTTAGCGGCTCTGACCTAACCAGGCAAGACGTACACTACCGTTCAAAAGTTTGGGATCACCCAAACAATTTCGTGTTTTCCATGAAAAGTCACACTTATTCACCACCATATGTTGTGAAATGAATAGAAAATAGAGTCAAGACATTGACAAGGTTAGAAATAATGATTTGTATTTGAAATAAGATTTTTTTTACATCAAACTTTGCTTTCGTCAAAGAATCCTCCATTTGCAGCAATTACAGCATTGCAGACCTTTGGCATTCTAGCTGTTAATTTGTTGAGGTAATCTGGAGAAATTGCACCCCACGCTTCCAGAAGCAGCTCCCACAAGTTGGATTGGTTGGATGGGCACTTCTTTGAGCAGATTGAGTTTCTGGAGCATCACATTTGTGGGGTCAATTAAACGCTCAAAATGGCCAGAAAAAGAGAACTTTCATCTGAAACTCGACAGTCTATTCTTGTTCTTAGAAATGAAGGCTATTCCATGCGAGAAATTGCTAAGAAATTGAAGATTTCCTACACCGGTGTGTACTACTCCCTTCAGAGGACAGCACAAACAGGCTCTAACAGGTACTATTTAATGAAGATGCCAGTTGGGGACCTGTGAGGCGTCTGTTTCTCAAACTAGAGACTCTAATGTACTTATCTTCTTGCTCAGTTGTGCAACGCGGCCTCCCACTTCTTTTTCTACTCTGGTTAGAGCCTGTTTGTGCTGTCCTCTGAAGGGAGTAGTACACACCGGTGTAGGAAATCTTCAATTTCTTAGCAATTTCTCGCATGGAATAGCCTTCATTTCTAAGAACAAGAATAGACTGTCGAGTTTCAGATGAAAGTTCTCTTTTTCTGGCCATTTTGAGCGTTTAATTGACCCCACAAATGTGATGCTCCAGAAACTCAATCTGCTCAAAGAAGTGCCCATCCAACCAATCCAACTTGTGGGAGCTGCTTCTGGAAGCGTGGGGTGCAATTTCTCCAGATTACCTCAACAAATTAACAGTTAGAATGCCAAAGGTCTGCAATGCTGTAATTGCTGCAAATGGAGGATTCTTTGACGAAAGCAAAGTTTGATGTAAAAAAAATCTTATTTCAAATACAAATCATTATTTCTAACCTTGTCAATGTCTTGACTCTATTTTCTATTCATTTCACAACATATGGTGGTGAATAAGTGTGACTTTTCATGGAAAACACAAAATTGTTTGGGTGATCCCAAACTTTTGAACGGTAGTGTATGTGCGGCATTTCCAGGCAAGCACCTACGAAAGGTACCCGTGGCTCACTGGATCCGACGAGCAAAGCGGAAAACTACTGCTGGGCGTGCTCGCGTTTCTCGTCAGAAAAGGGGTCATGGAACTACACAGGCTTCCAAAACCTGGCTTGTCTTATTTAAAAGCCAAAAGAGTGCTCTATGACCGTGTGATCGACCGTTTCATCCAGAAAGAAAGGAGAAAGGATTTTGTCTTCAAATAGACAACACTGGTGAGTCAAATGTATTTTTTGTACAGCGATTTGATTTGCTTAATGTTTGATTGTTTTTATGCCCAGCGGCCCGGCTGGGATGTGTTTGTTGAGTTTCTTGATAGCATATTTATATGCCCAGCGGGATTACTTCCAGTAAGGCTGTACGTTACACCATGGCGCCACATGATGTCGCTGTTGTGAAAGTGAAAAGTGTCAAATAACGATGATGGTGATCATTGTGACGATTGCCTGATTCTATAGCTGAATATGGAGCTGCCAGGGAAGAGGAAAAGAGGAAGGCAAAAGAAATGGTTTATGGATGTGGTGAGGGAAGATGTGCAGGTGGCTGGTGTGACAGAGGAAGATGCAGAAGACAGGAAGAAATGAAAACGGATGAGCCACTGTGGCGACCCCTAATGGGAGCAGCCGAAAGTAATAGTAGTAGTCGCTTTCCATGTCAGTTTGTCATCCATCATTACACCCAAAAATCTAAACTCAGTTACTCTTTCAATATCAGCTCCATCTATAGACAGTAAAACATTTTCATCCTTTTTCTGTTTAGCAAAAACCATAAACTTCGTTTTGTTCAAATTTAATGATAACTTATTTTCCTCAAACCACTTATTTTCATCAATGACTGCTGGAATAGGCTCCAGCTTCCCTGCGACCCTGAGAGCAGGATAAGCAGTTCAAGTAATGGATGGACTCTGTCCAATTTTGCCCTCTTATCCATTGAAACATGATAAAAGCATTGCTTGATTGGTTGAGCACCAGCAACATCTATGTCATGCTCAATAAGATGCGTTTCCAACGCCGTGTCTAAGAGTAGCGCTGGGTAGCAGTAAAACCAGTTTATTGTGCCTACCCTCATCCAAGCACCCAAGTAATAACAGCAAAGACTTTAATGCCTCAAGAGTTTTTCAAGCATACCTGCAACACACCCTCATCTGTTGGCCATTCCCCCTCCCCCATTAACTGCCCGCACCAGGGAAGACACCTCCGTATTTACGCAAAGTGCAGGTTTTATGCGCGGGACCTCATTGGAGCCAGGGGATGACACATGGGTATAATAAGGCTTCAGCACATTGTCAGGACACAAAGTAGATTTTCCTTTAGGCATTGACATCAAATAATCCTGTTCACAAACTTGCTGTTTAACTGTAAAAGGACCAGCGAGATGAACCTGAAACGGCAAACGCAACCAGAAGAAACATGACTTGGGGCCTCATTCATCAATCATTCATGCAAATTTGTTCTTACACACCCATGGCATTTTTTAGCCCTAAGCTGAGACCCGAGCTGGTCTCAGAGACCAGCGTAGAACCTGGGTAACCTCTGAATTTAGATGCCAATTGGCTAACACTGATGTCTTTGCAAGCCTGGGTGATTGCTCGTTGCAAGAGGTAGACAATAGATGTTAAGGGGAAGGAATTACAAATAACCATCAGGCCTTGCTTCTGACAATCTGGAGAGTTAAAAAAAATAATAAAATCCATGAGTGTGTAAGAACAAATATGTACATACGAACAATTGATGAATGAAGGCACCTGGACTGAACTGCCACTGTTTTGCTTTACAGTCAAACAGTGATATCATTTCTTTTGTGATATTTTTCAATCTGCATTTTGCCATTTGTCCCACTATATAGAGTCTCTGCCTAAAACCATTCACATAATCAAGTTCTGTAGTGGCTCAGACTGTTGGCAACCACTTTTCAAAACTGCCAATGGTCCACGCACCGAGTGCCCAAAAACCAGATCATTTGGACTGAATCTGGTGCTCACCTGGACCAACTCTGTCGCAGCCAGCAACAACCAAGGCAGGCCTTCCTCCCAGTCGCAATCAAGCTCCGTGCAGTAGGCATGCCAAGAGTGACTTCAGGGTTTGGTGAAAGCTCTCTAATGCACCTTGACTGTTGGGGATGATAAGCCGACACCTAGATGTGCTTTCTCTGAAGCTGCTGCAAACCTGTGAAAGCAGATGAGATCGAAAATTGGAACCTTGGTCAGTTTGTATGACTTTGAGAATGCCAAACACAAATTGAGACAATGCCTTCAACAGACTTGGCTGTAATAGAACACAAATGGGTAGGCTGCAAGATAGCCTGGCACATCACCGTCAACAAATATTGGCTACCGGATTTGGAGGGAGGCAGTGAACCTACACAGTCTATGGATGATCCAAAACTTGAATAGGACACAGCGGTGCCGGACTCATAGACTAATTTGCCTTCCCCGTCAGCTGGCAAGTTTTGATTAAAGCAGATGCATCCCTTTTCAACTGGAGCCAAAAGAAATGACGCAACACCCATGTGACCAGCTACATCATCACGGGAGGCTTACATCAGTTTCTCTGAACTTATCAGGCACCGCAGTTTGCACAATTGGTTTGCTCGCAAAATTTTCTCCCTCTGCAAACAATTTACGCAACATGACACCACTTTGCACAAAATACCCCTGAGCAACAGTTTCCATGTCCCCCGCAGGAGACACCAGCAGTAATTACAAATCCTACTGAAATAATTTTTCTCCCAAATACTATGCTCAGGCCTGGAAGAACCCAACTCCCCAAGTGACACAGGGTTTACCCGTGTGCGCTGAAAATCTGTGCTGCTGCGCATAAACACCGCCTTCGCCAAATGCGTTTTTATGAGTCAGAATATACTCATCAGCCAAAACTGCTGCTTCTTGGGGCATTGTAACTTTTCATTCATTTATGTAAGTAGCAATACAATTAAGTCACTCAAGTGCTCCTAAATCACATAGTTTTAACTTCTGATGCAGAACACCAGCAATTAAACTGTACAACCAAATCCCGCACAAATTTAACATGAGTCTGGTATTCCTTCTTTCTCAAATTCCTGAAACGTGGCTGTTAGGCTTCGGCCGCAACACTATATTCTTACCATCATCATCATTCTTACTCTCCGCTACAGTCAAAGAAGCATAGGCCTCCTTTGCATTACCTGTGAGGACACATGGTAACACCAGTGTTGACTCGTCGTCAGACCAGTCCCAGGACTCTGCCACCCGCTCTAACATGGAGGAAAAACAGCTCTGGATCTTTTTCTGTGAACTTGGGGAACAATTTCAGGTTAGTTCCAAAATTGAATAGACTTTCTTCCTGAACAGCACCCCCACCAAGCAGCTTTCCCTCATTTATCAGCTTCAATTTACAGTGTTCTTTGTCTGGTCTTTTTTTTCTTTTTCTTTTTTTTCTAATCACTTCCAAATAGTTTACACTATCATTTTCTCATGTTCCAATTTAAGCATTAACAACTCTTTTTGCTGTCCAAATGTTGAAGCCTCAAGGGTCACTACAGGAGAAAACATATTTACCCAGATATTCAGCAAAACAAAATCTCATCTTCCACCCAGTTTACTTTTCAGAGAAATCTTTACATTTTCTCTCAAACATTTATCGGTCAAAGTGCTCAGTGATCTCCAATAGTTGATCCTTCATACACTGATCCAATAACGCCACAGAAGGAGTCTGAATAAAATCCTCAACAACAGAGCCCATATTCAAAGCCAAGTATAAGACAATCAGTCCAATCCCCCAATGTACCTCACCAAATGCTACCAAACTCACCCCTATTCTTCGAGTGGTTAATTGTGGGGGGCACGTATACACTCTTAATCAGTGGGGTGGGAAGGCAACTGGTTAAATCAATGACCCCCCCCCCCAGAAGCCACTGAGGTGTTCCCAAGCAGAACATGGTGAACCCACATTCACCACCACACTACAGTTGGAACAACGGATTCCCTAAGCAGAACCCGCTGTCTGAAACCTAGCAGGGGAATAGGACTCCAAAAATTAGGACCAGTCATTTAGAACTGGCAATGCACCAAAAAAAGAAAGAGCTACAAGGGACTGACCAAGCTCTCTCTCCTCCAAGACCAAATACCTGTGTGCCTCTCCCACAAAAATGTATACCCGTGAATAATTTCACAATAAAATGTGCCACAGAATAAACTATCCCAAGTGTTACTACCAGGAAAGTCCAAAATCAATTGTCACCACTACAAACGAGGCTAATAAAAACACTAAACTAGTCCACTTAAGAAGGATGAGCCCCCATTTCGTCATAAACTAGCTCGAAGTCCAGACAAAACAAGGGAGACCACAAAGGTAATTATTGATTTAAGTAAGGCAACTTTAACTAATAGTAAAAGCAAATCCAACAGAACCTCAAAACACAGTCAAACAAAACCCTGCTAGCTGGGGGGGGGGGGGGCGCTCACATATCCAGCCCTCATACAGAGCTGATTCAGGTGCGGTTCACCCTCCTGACACACCGCTGCCTCTCTGACTGCCTCCTACACAGCAACAAGGAAAACACACACAAGGAGCCACGGCGGGCAGGTGGGTGGGAGGGGTCGGCAGACAAGTTGTTAGACCTGTTGAAATAGTCGCGACCCTTTGATCTCGCCGCCAGGCGGTCACATGGTTCATGTAGCTCTCAATAGCTGTCAGCCTGTTTGAATGGTGTTCTGTGGGGCAGACTGCAGCAGCGATTATATTCACAGCAGTTCAGTAAATATTAATGCATAATGTGCATTGATTACTGTTGTGTTCTATCATTTATGTCTGCTACTTTATTATTATTTACATTTATTTATATTACGTTTTTTAATCCCACTAGGCGTTAAAATGGTAAAGCAGAGCTAGAGATTGCTACGGTAATATGTTACTATGCCAGCAACTGAGGACCTTTTTTTTTCCAACTTTAAATTTAGCCTGTTGAAGTAAATAGCACTTGTTAAACACTCTGGCATTATTTCATTCATCAGCCCACATTACAATTACTACACTGACAACACTTATATTCCATATATATGACAGCATTTCTGTGGAGTGGTTAATGCATTAATGCATACATTTATAGTATGTATGCATTACTATTTTTCTCACGCTTCTATGGTAATAGTTACTCACATCCTAATGTTATCTTATATTAAGACATTCAGTTAAACATGCACACAAAGTGAATATCAATCATGCCAGCAACTGCTCAATTTAAGCTAAGAAAGACGTTTGGTCAATAGTACAAAATATACAAGGCAACCCACTGCATTCAACAAAACATTTTATTACAAATACGTCCACGGAGAGTGTAAAGGTCCAGTCTGTTCCCCCACCCGTGGTCTTCCATTCCCATTGTTAGTAGTGCTAGATCCAGGCCTTGCTGTCACAACTGCTGCTCACAAACCTGACTGGACACACACACACACACACACGTCATTATAGTGGTTGAAATATAAAATATTCTCATTTCAGAACATAAAGACCCACAGGGAGGGTCGGCTGGGCCCTGGGACAGTCTCTGGCAAGTCTGCCCTTCCCATATCCGGCCTATTTAAACTTTTCTACCCCTCTGGGAGCTCCAGGCGATGACCCGCCATTGTGCAAAGTCAACCCGCCTGCAGAGGCCTCTCGTAGGCCTTATTTCGTCGAAAATCCAAATCCCGGTGCAGAGTAAAAAAAAAAAAATCAAGATGTACTAATAAGGTCAAAACTAAGTGTTGCTAATTTTAACAATAAATCTAGCAACTGAAGATGAACTTTTAATGCCAAAGAACACCAATAACTGCAATTAATTTGAGGTACATGTATGATAACTGAAATCTGGTTATTGTAGCTGACGAAGTTTCGCTTACGTTAGCTAACTGCATTTAGAATCTAACGAGCTATTATCTTATGATGACCATTAACTAAAGCTGGCTTCATAAAATACTGCTACTGACTATGTTCATGAGTGGTCCGCTAATGCGTTAAAATGTAAAAAAAATGCAGTAATTTCACCAATTTACCAGCGACCGTGCTTGCGAAACACTGAAAACGAATGGGGTTAAACCTTCAACGCTGGAACTATACAATGTTTGGAACTTTTTTTGTTGTTGGAATTTTCCCTTTTTCTGCCCAATTGTATCTGGCCAATTACCCCATCCCGGTCGCTGCTCCACCACCTCTGCTGATCCGAGTAGGTCTGCGAGCTACCACATAACACCTCCTCCGATACATGTGGAGTCGCCAGCCGCTTTTCACCTGACAGTGAAGCATTTTGCCAGGGGGGTGTAGCACGTGGAAGGATAACGCCATTTCCCCAGTGCCCCCCCGGACAGGTACCCTGACCGACCAAAGGAGGCGCTAGTGCCGCGACTAGAACACATACCCACATCCGGCTTCCCACCCGCAGACACGGTCAATTGACCTTTCGCAAAAGCCCTGCCTCCTTAGTTACTATTGCTATGTCCGTCAAGCTTCTTGACTTTGTCGGACGTCGGACTCGAGTCAGGCTGTCAACAGTCATGGCAGTACCTGTCCTTGTTAGTGAGTCTTTTTGGAGCAATACTGCCGCGATATCATCTAGGTCGTGGCAAAAGGGACTAATGTATGCAGTGGAGGACTATATAAATAATATTCATCAAATCAAGAACGAAGGGGACACAACATCATAGGAAGCGAAAGCATACAGGTCTCAAGCAAAGAATGAGAAACCTTGGGATATCATCCTCAAATTCAACCAGCACAGCCTTGTGGACCAGTCATGCACTTGTACTGCCGGGTAAGTTCTTTTTATATAACTTAGAATCAGAATCAAAATCAGAATCCTTTATTCATCCCTGAGGGGATATTTGGTTCTACTACAGACACTCACGCTCTAATAACTGAAAACTAACAAGATAAGAAAATAGAAGCAGAAACAAATAGAAATAAAAAAATAAGAAATAGAAATAAGAACAAAATATATATTATGTTAGCTAGCTATTATTGAAATATTTTTTATCAGTCAAAATCCTCCAACCAACTTCAGCAGAAAGTTACCTCGCTATAAGCTAGCTCCTATTGGTACTGTAGTCGCGCCAACATCGTTGGACGAGCTATGCGAGTACTGATAGGAGCTACCTTAGCCTACAAGTTTCCCAACATACAGTAACAAGCTAATATTAGAGCTAACACTCCGTTAAATAGAGAAACCGTACCAGTGAAGTGAAATATGTAGCAGATTTCCATGGTGTGGTTTTTCCATTTAACAGAGCTTTCATTAGTAGCCATTAGTAGTTTGTCATTTTCTTCTTCAAATTTCTTCTCTTTTTCTGTGACCTGCTTCTCCTCGGGTTCCCTTTCCAGCTGATCCCGATGTTCAGGAAGCGGGGATTGCTCAAGACTCCGGAAAGACAAATATTTACATGTTAATGATTGTAATTTAATTATTTCTTATCTTTGTCTCCCTTTTTACAGCTCCCCCTTCTTAGCAGTATTGGAGCGCCTTCTGTTGACCCTGGAACACCTCCTGTCAGCCAATCAGACAACTTCCCTAACTTCCCTTTGCCATCCCAACCCACAAGTGTCTGCACAGTTCTGGATGAAAATGCCATGCGTATCTTCATGAAAACGATAATTTCCTTGCCTGATTCTATAGTCCTAGAACGTGAAACCAGAGATCAGAACACAAACAACCTGTGGTTCCATGCAAGGTCTGCCCGAATAACAACCTCTTTTAAAAGAATCTGCTCCAGGAGAGCTGACCATGGCAGTCTTGCTGCAAGCTTCAAGAGAACACCATCAGCACAGACCAAGGGGTTGAAAAAAGGTGTAGAACTAGAGCCCATAGCAATAACACAGTACACCAAGCTCACAGGTAATCTAGTGCAGCCGTTCTCAACCGGTGGGCTGCAGCCCACTGGTGGACCACAGAGCACTACCCAGTGGGCCGCGGAGGTACTACCCAAATAGTTAGCTAGAATGAAAATATTTGTCTATCAAGTAGTGATTTCACAATACCTAAATGGCCCAGGGAATTTGTGTTAATATATATTTTTAATTAAAATACACAACCTTTTGAAATTAAAAAATACTGAAAATAACTGCACATGACTCGAGCGTCATCAGTTAGAGACAAACCTTTTGTAGTTGTTAGTTCCGGTGTCTGAAGAAGAGCGCAAGCAAGCGTTTATATTTTATTTCGACTACAGTAAAACGATGGATCAGTTTTTAAAGAGAAAAGATGATGGAGGCGAGCAACTGCAACAGCTAAGATACCGAAGCGTGTGGTCAGAAAATACGACCCTGAATACATTAAGTTTGGATTCACAATGGCAGGTAGTGATGCACAGCCGAAAGCACAATGTGTCGAATGTGGTGAAGTCCTCTCAAATGAATCATTAAAACCATCAAAGCTGCAGAGACACTTATAACACAAAACACCCTGGATGTGTTGGAAAACCAAAAGAATATTTCCAAAGGAAGCGAGACGGGCTTCAAGCACAACAGAAAGCCATAAGTACGCCAACAACGCAATCAAACGCTGTTCTGAAAGCGAGTTACCTGGTGGCTGCTCGTAGCAAGAAAACATTTACAATCGCAGAGGATCTCATCTTGCCTAGCGCCGTGGATATGTGCCGAGAGTTACTGGGGAGGCAGCGGCAACGAAAATCCAGACCACGCCGCTATCGAACGACACAGTGAGTAGTAGAATTGGTGATATGAGCAATGACATCGAAAGCCAACTTCTGGAAAGAATAAAGGAAAACCTACATTTTGCCATACAGTTGGACGAGTCCACTGATGTTAGCAATGCAGCTTTATTGCTGGTTTTTGTGAGATACAGCTGGGATGGTAATTTTCACAAAGAGCTACTTTTTTGCAAAGAGCTTCCCACCAAAACCACGGCAGACGAATGCTTCCGCTGCCTTGATAATTACTTCACTGAAAAAGGACTAGATTGGAAACATTGTATAGGTGTCTGCATAGACGGCGCTGCATCGATGACAGTAATACATCATGGTGTTGTCAAGCAAATCCAGGAGAGGGCACCGGAGGCGAAGTGGACGCATTGTTTCTTACATCGGGAAAACCTGGCTACGAAGATGATGTCACCAGACCTGTATGACATCATGAATGTGGCTGTGAAAACTGTCAACTATATTAAAAAAAAAAAAAAACGCAGTCAACTCGAGATGTTTTGCTGCTCTGTGTGAGAGATGCAGATCATGTGCAACTCTTGTATCACAATGAAATAAGGTGGCTTTCAAGAGGACGTGCTTAGTCGCCTATTTGAACTGAGAAAAGAAGTACATGCATTTCTTGATGAGAAGCAGCCCCTCTGACAAGAGCATTACATCGATGATGACTTTTGTGCAAAACTAGCCTATTTATCAGACATATTTGATCAGTTGAATCAGCTGAATATGTCAATGCAAGGAAGAAATAGCACTTTTTTTGGGTTTCAGACAAAATTGAGAGGTTGAAGAAAAAACTCATCCTTTGGAACAGGAGAGTCAAAGAGGGACGAACGGATAATATGATCCCACTCCTGAGTGAAACTTTGGAAGGTTCTCCTCCTGTTAACATTTCCAATGTTGTCACCCAGCATTTAACTCAGTTGTCAAATAAATTTTCACAGTACTTCCCAGAAGACCCCCGAATGGAAATCTTTGGGTTTTAGACCTGTTCTCAGTGGATCCTGCATCTGAAGACATGGCCCTGTCCACTGTGTTGGAAACTATCAGCTGACAGCAGCCTGAAGCTTCAACTCACACAAGTTGACCTTGCTTCATTCTGGATATTGACTGCCAATGAATATCCCTCTCTGTCACAATGGGCAATCAAAATTCTGTTGCCTTTCACCACCACATACCTGTGTGAGTCAGGGTTTTCCATTGTGATTGTCACAAAATCAAAGGCTAGGAACAGACTGCAAGTAACTTTGAATGCTATTCTACTCTGGCTTGATCTGATAATTTCTCAGAAGCAACCCCAAGTATCGCACTGAGGGCAAGTAGAATATTTAATTCAATCATTGCAGCTGAGAATTACATAGCAATCGTTTACAAGTCAGAATACCCTTTATTTATTTATTTATTTATTTATTTATAAGGTTTTACATTTATTTCGGTATGTGGGCCCTGACTGTCTTGACACATACCCAAGTGGGCCTTGAGTTACAAAAGGTTGAGAACCCCTGATTAGGGATGGGTATCGTTAGGATTTTATCGATACTACTACTCTTATCGGTACTGCTTATCGGTTCGGTACTTTATCGATACTCTTATCGGTTCTTTTTGATTATTATGCAAGAAAAAAGACAATTAAGAACAGAATCGACATTGCTTTATTATTCTATTATATAACTTTATATAAATATAAACAAATATTATTTATTCAGCAGCAACAGCAGCAGCAATGTTTTAAATGCGTCTGAATTATAGACTTTATAATCAACATTCAACAACAACAAATAAGATAAAAAATAAAAGTAGATAAAGATAAAGAAAAAAATATATATTTTTACAGCAAAAGGCTAACGGAAGTTCAAACAAACAAGAACCTAGAACATTATCCTAACAGTTCTTCTGCAGAAAAATCAACATATCTGCCTTCTCCGGCAGGAGTCGTGATCTCTCCTGACTTATAGTGTCCGCGGCTATTAGCCTAGCTAACTACGTATCTATGGCTTATATATTTGTAGCTAAACAATAAGCTAAGCAATTATATTTTATTTATTGGCCTATTCGTAATAATTCGTTATTAGCCTAGCTAACTCCGTATCTATGGCTCATATGGCTTACCTGCAGTGGACGTGGATGGAACACTACGAGCAAAGCAGTGGAAAACACCACATTTCTGCAGATTAATACCATGTTTCGACAAAAGATGTTTCGACAGATTGCTTGTATTGCCACCCTTACTGGCAAACGATTTGTTGCACTTGTGGCAACGAGCGTTGTTGTCATCGACTTTTGAAAAATATACCCAAACTTTTGAACGTTTAGTTCTCTCCGCCATGATGAGCACTTGAGCAGAGCTGTCTGTGCGTGTGTCAGCGAGTGTGTGGAGCACAGCACAGCCCCGCCCCTCGCGCAGTAAGAGAGCGAGACAGAGAGATGGAGAAAACGGCAAACAAGATTATGTTCGCGACGTTTAAATTCTTCGAAAAACACAATTGCCACAATATAAATCTCACTCCATGATTTCTCGAGTACCTACGACTACCAATAGCAGAACCGAAAACGTCGGATCTTAAAAATGCTCCGGTTTTTACTAATTTAGAACCGGTTCCCGTTTAGAACCGGGTTTCGGGGGGCATCCCTACCCCTGATCTAGTGTATCCATGTGGCTTTGTTGTAAACCCTCATGCCCCACACCTTGGTACATCACCTGACCATAAGGTCATAGAAAGAGGACAGAGTGAAAGCCCAAGCTATGGGCTTTCAGAAATTAAGTGCCCGTCCAAGGACAGCTTCACAGAGTGTCCCTACCTTACCTTTCCAAGCAGGCAGATGGCAGCTATAAGCTAAAAGAGTGTCACGCTTATCATTATCAAATAATGGGGCAGCTTGGGCTCACAGGTGTGTCATGGTGTGATTTCTTTGTTAAATGTGCTGAAGAGTACCACCTAGAACAGATACACTTTGATGTAGGAAAATGGGGGCAGATGAAGAGCAAGCTTGATGTTTTTTTCTTTGAGTACTACATTACAGCTTAAATAGCTGCCTTATCACAGAGTATTATATGACTGATGAACACTGATAAAGGCCTAGTGCCGAAATGTTTGTGTCTCTAGCTCCCTTGTGTTGAATTAAAGCTATGAAAATAATCATTTGAACTTTTCTCCTTTCTTGAGTGCAACCCACCTCTTATTTTTCAAACTACAGTCATGCTAGAGTTAATTTGAAAAAGGCAATGATCACTCACTATTGTCAATAACACACTGTTGACTCTCTTCTGGGTTTTCCTCAATGATGCTGGAGGTGGAGGCATCTTGCAAACTAAATCTGCATCTGTAGAACCACAACTCGTTATTTTATTGTTATTTTATTATTATTATTATCATTGTTACTATTATTTTGTAAATGAACTGTACGACTTACTGGAATAAAACATGTTACAATCACAGAGGTAATATGTACTCAAATTAATCATTGAATCAATATTGTTACTTGTGTACCGTTTTGTTGGTGGCTTTCGACAGCCTCCTCGATGTTCCCTTGTCTGGTTAGGCACTTGAACAGCAAGTAAAGGGTTGGGATACTCAGGAGTAGGCCGTCCATTCACAAAATGCTACAAAGAAAGATTAAAGCAAAATAATTTCATAATTGCTTGTTGGGACATCATGTCAACCTTGATATAAAATGTACAAAATAACATTAGGCCTAGCTATGTTAAGCCCCCAGCACTGAGACCCATGCAACTCAGCATTATAGCCAACGTTAGCTAGCTTTACAGAGGGTAACGTTAGTTTGCTGGTAACGGTGATAACGTTACTAGTTATACAATATTAGTTGTAACAATACTAGTTAACAGTAACCATAACTTTTAAATCCAGTTTTGTGGGTGTTCTCACGTCTAACATTGCCAGCTAACTAGCTAGCTAGACGATGACAACATTAGCCAGCTAGCTAATTAGCTTGCACTGACGTTAGCTTACTGTTACTTACCTTGGAACAGACGTATGTACGTTTGTTAATCTTGGTGATATTTAACTGGGAATGGGGCCTCCCACACACTGTTTGATCCACTGCCGGCATCTTTCCTCTTGAGTCTTCGGTTTTGGAAAGGGGGAAAAAATGACACCCCCTTCCAAACTTTGGGGGTACCTGGTGTCGGATTTACACAGGTTGACGCTAGATCCAACAGGGTGAAGGCACGGAAGTAGCCGTGATTGGCTGTTGCGTCGGCCAATAGACAGCGCGGAACCTCGAAGCGCACTGACCTGAAACAAACGATGCGCATCGAAACATTTAGCTAGTTAGCTTACAACCGACGTTAACGTTGCCAGATCGTACTGTAACTCTAACCTTAACCGTAACCCTACCCCTATTGCTATTGCTAGCTAACCAACGTTAACCTAATTCGCCCCAACTATTGCAGTCTGTCGGTCTGGCAGTCATTGCGCTTCGAGGTTCCGCGCTGTCTATTGGCCGACGCAACAACCAATCACGTCTACTTCCGTGTCTACGTCCCGTTGGAGCTAGAATCAACCATTTATAAATGCCGTAGGCACACCGTTTCACCATAGTGCGCCAAGCGCAAAAGCTTGACGAACCTTCTTAACACTTAGTGACAGTTGCTAAGGTATAATTGGATAATGACCGTTCGGGGGAGGGGTCTTGCGAAAGGTCAATTGCGTCTGTAGGGACACCCGACCAAGCCGGAGGTTTGGAACTATTAGTCGTCCCACGCGTTACGGCCACATTCTCCGATTACAACAGAAGTCTGTGGGAGTGTCGCAACTGTTTCAGTGGGTCTGGTTGTAGTGTTTGCCCTAAGTATCACCATGAAACGTTTTTTCAACAATGGTAACAGGAAATGGTCTAGCAATCAAGCCAAAGAAAATAAAAGAAAACAATGACACTGAAATGAAAACAATGACGTTTATTTATTGATTCATAGGTTATACATTTTATGATATAGTAGCGATATATTATTATTATTGGCGAAGATACTACAATCCAATTGCATTTTTATACATAAATACAAAATCTGAGGTAGGGCCTCAAGGATTAATGACGTCCAAAATAAATAATGCATCTCACATATATGATATATATCTTTTTTTACATTTCACACAGAATTTAAAACATATATTTTTATTATATATCTACTCTTTCTTTTCAAACTAAAGGATGTCATGGGTTTTGTTGGAGGTACATATCTATATCCATAGGCAGCAGTACCCCACATAGAACACACAGAAATATGACATTACCCAAGTAATTAGAAATTTAACCTATGCATTCATAGGTCACACAATAAAGTGCCAAAAAGACACAACATACATAAACAGGAATATACCAGTACCATATGAGACAAATATATATGCTACTCTGTGTTGTAATTCTTGAAGTACATACTATATTCTACCATTAGAGTACATCTATAAGGCCAATGGTTACCTGAAGATGTTTTGTAACATATTGGCGAACATCAAAGAACACTATATGGATTATGGATGGCAGTATGTCACTCTCCTAAACACAGGCAACAAATCCTCTTTTCTGTCTACAGTTTGTTTGTTTTTTCTGTGTCTTTGCTATAACCCATTTAAAGTTCTCCTCCTTCTTTGGTTACCTATACTGCCCAAAGTTGAACCTGCAGGCATAGTAAATGGTAAGTACTATTTTATTTCATTTCTTTATTTTTTTTTAAGAAGTTGTGACCCTCAGTTACTTGGCGTTATGTGGAACATAAAGACTAAAGGAAACATGCAGGGATGCACAACATTGGGGAAAAGGGAAAGAATTACTTCTTCGTGGACATCAAAACACAGCAACACAAACTGCACATGCAAGCTCTCCGATGTAATATTTTATGAATCAAAACCCTTAAAACTGAATCCTAAGCCAAGTTTTCCTCCGAACAAAAGCAGAAAAACCTGGCAAGTCTGAGAAACACAAGGGACACGTTAAACTCACACAACCGAACAATTACAACAATAGCTACTTGGTTGTTGACCTAAAGCAAAACATTATAGTCTATCTCAGGACATAAAAGGCTGCTTCATTTAACATGTTATTATAACCGGCGTACCAATTGGTACATTGTCTAGGAACACGCCAAAACTTACTCTGAAGCATAAATAATTGAAAATGTTTAATTGCTCCATCAATCATCGCTGCCCTCAAGGGGCACACCTGTCAAAGAAATCAATTTGTTGGAGCACGTCAGTGTTTTAAAGTCTGTTTTACCCATCGCGAGCTCACAACGCAGCCTAATCACACCAAAGAAAAGAGAAATGTCCTCTTCTGACTCATTTGGTCATCTAATTTCAAACTGACCATGCAGGCGTCTTCGATGAATACAGACAATAAATTAAGTAACACACACACAAGCATACACGAACACACCGTCTATTATCACACATAAACAAATATTGTTAGGAGACGCACATTTTTGTTTTATTTGTTTGTTTTTTAAGAAAAGCATCGCTCCACAACAAATTAGCTATTTAACAATGGGGTGTTTGTGCTCATTAAGTGATTTTAAGTTTTGTTTTCAAACTACACCGTTCAACTTCCTTATCGCTTCTGTGCCGTTTTCACATCAAGGTAATGGAAAGACATGGCTTTTAGAAATGTCTCAGCTCTCTATGCTGCAATTTTCCTATTGCATCTAAAAATACCTACATCCTCAATGAAACCATAATCAGCTGCTTGGCCATTACACACCTGCACTGTTAAAAACATACTAAAGCCAATGCAAGACTTTTAGAGTACAACATGAAAATACATATCCACCTGTTCTCAGACTGGAGAACAATAAGAGCTTCAGAACGGATGCATGGTGCTTTAGTTTCAGAGGGGTTGAATGGCAGCCTACTTTGATAAGACCTATTGATTGCATGATATGTGACACGCAAATCAGTCGTAAAATATGGGCTTATTGCCTGTTGGACTTTACGAAACTGGCTCTTTCAGCTGCTGAGCTCTCTAACACCAAAAACTGTTGTCCAGAACATTTACTCTTTACACAACAGAGCTTAAAATAGAAATATGTACTAAAGCTTTTTCTCTGATTCGCACTTATGTGTCATGGGCGTTTATTACAAGGTATATAATAGCAATCACCTACCCAGTATTATGCTGAAAAATACACCATTATAGGCAAAAAAGCTGGAAAGTGGCATACATTTGAGGCCATTAAGAAAGACAAATCTGATTTTGGCCTCTGGTTTGAAACATAATTTCCATTTTTCTCTTCCTAAGTCAGCACTGCGGTGGATCTACTCTTTAGTTCTTCCATATAGAATGGTTATATTCCTACAACTACCATAGTAGGCTGATGGAGTCAAGTATACCTGAGACCCTGTTTCAGGAGGACACACAGAAGAAGAGGCATAATTTGAAATGGCAAAGTGGTCCCCGGAGCTCTACTACACACAACAAGAGACAAGTACACTTTCTGGAAAGAGAGAGGCCATAATCTAGTTTCATGAATACCTACTCACACTGAGCAGTCGCTCCTAACACTGTGAGGACTCGACAACACACACACACACCTACGACATTGACGCTTTTTTTTTAAGGATGATGATTTTTGTATGAGATATAGTTATAGCTGGAAAGAGAGATGTTGGGTCACTCATATGCTAACATACTCCTTCTCTTACTCTCTCTTTCTCTCTCTCTGCTGCTGTAGGCTATACACGTAATATGGTGCATATTGTACCGTTACTCTACTGATGTTATGCCCATTGTAAAGATGGTTTGTGCAGGATGGTTTGACAAGTTCACAATACATGCTCTACATTAATAAATACAATGTCAGAGATATATGCAGAGACCATCTGATCATTTCTGACACTTGAAAGGTTTTCTATTATTTCACATGGCTTTGTTTGCACATTGTAAGCCACTATATTAAGGGTTGACTACACTAGTGATTCCCTACATCAGGAATGTATCTATATTCTATGATAATACGACACAGAATTGGAACTAGAGTTCATATATAGAGAAGGAAGGAGGGCATCACAAATTGTCCCTTTAGTTTCCGACAGAAAATACACTTGCCATGTTATCCAAGGCCAAGGTGGATGTGGTAAAAGTGGTAAGAAGGATGTGTTCTCTAATCTTGTGGGGAAGTGAGAGGCACAAACTGCAGAGCCTGTAATGCATTTTTGACAAAGCGAGAGCGACTGTACAGGAGTCTATGTGAATACATATACCACAGGACAGGAGAAAAACATGACCAAGTCCTTTGCGCAGCCATGGTTATATTTTGTTAGGGGTGTTTTTTTTAACCCAGGCAGTTGATATTATTTATATTTCTGATTAAATTGTTTCCAAATTGAATATATCGCAAATCCTCAGAGAGCTCGTTGAACCACTGTTCCTCTGTCCCTCGATTTTCTTTGTTTTCCTCTGTTTGCCCGCACCAAGATGATTCATTTTCTATACACACAATTTACGAGTGTAACGACAATACACACACGCACACGCACATGCGCACACACACAGACACACACACACAACTCCATAGGGAGCAGCTACTGTGAGTCTAATATTGCGAGTGCAGTCTGAGCGGTGTCATTTGATGACACATACTCACTTTTTTTTTTCTCTTGGAATAAAGATCCCTGGGAAAGGGTTGTGGAGTAAAGGGTGAGGGGTGTTTGGGAGGCTATGACAACCCATTAACACGATACAAAGCAAACTGGGAAGAGAGAGGATTCCACCTGGACAGCCACTCAACTTGAGAGCGAGACAGAACATGGCCAGCAACAACAGGAAGAGCAAGAGAGGGCGCTTGTTCCCTCATTCGTTTAGAGAGGAAAAAGGAAGTGAGTGGGGGGGGGCGCTGTTGGTGGAGAGCAGGGGGGAAAAAAGAGATGGAAAAGGATGAGAGGGAGTTCTGGACCTGGGCATTTCACCCTGGTGCCCTCCGCAGTAGTCGGTGGTTGGTTGGTGGTTCCAGCAGCAGTGGTTTGGATGAATCTTGAGGGGCTCGTCGTGGTGAGATGGAGGTTACTGGTAGGTGCCCAGCTGGAAGTCTTTGGGTGGCAGTTTGAGGCCCAGGGAGTTGGTGCCCAGGGGGTCAATCATGTTTCTGTAGCGCTCTCCGCGGTGCTTCATCAGGAAGGGACCCCAGTCTGGCTGAGGGGAGC
Source organism: Lampris incognitus (assembly GCF_029633865.1). Taxonomy (NCBI): domain Eukaryota; kingdom Metazoa; phylum Chordata; class Actinopteri; order Lampriformes; family Lampridae; genus Lampris; species Lampris incognitus. The sequence continues at coordinate 45,768,500 of NC_079214.1, forward strand.
ACACCAGCTTCAGACGCTGCGGTGGGAGAGTAGCGAAACACAGCCTTGTGATACAAGAGGAAGAATGCCTGCAGAAAAAACCCTCGCATATGCCAACTGACCCGTAAACCTTCCCCATAATTTTACGGGTCGGGCTCATGTGTGTTGATATCTTGTAAAAGTTGCATCAGCTGTGACCTAGTAACATTTACAGAGACATCACCAAACTGTGATAGTGTGAACAAATCTTACAAATAGTCGCTGTACGTGTCAATTCGCTGTATGTGTTGTCAGAGGGGGGAAAACTACCAGCAGTGCAGAATAATCATTCCATCACTGTTTCAGAATGTATGTTTCAAAGTGTTTTAAGATTAGGTGTCACATTTCAACATACAAGCTCGACCCATTATCTCAAACTACATGGAGAGCCAAGAGATTGTATGATCTCATTCCAATCAAATGCTGTTTAAACTAGCTGATTTCGCCAACTAATCTGGCACACTTTTCACTGAGAGATGGGACAGGACTAATTATTGAAATAGGATGGTGCAGGGAGTGGTTTAAAAGAAAACCAAAAGCAAAGAATATATATATGCTCGGTCAAACCGCACACTAACAACAGCTGAGTTCACCACCCAAGCACACATTTAACCACTAGTGGACAGTTGAAATGACAAACAGAATAGACGTGGCTTTTGATGGCACATCGTCAGACTCAACCGGTTAACAGAGCCTTCATTAGCGTGTCATGGGTCTTGTAGCCAGCGGGGGAAAACAAATATAGGGTTGTTTGCTGCTGTGTCTGCGGCAAGCCATCATCATCATCCATTTATCTGAGTATTTAAGAGGCAGACTCACAGCATAATGCCCAAATTAATACGCAGCCAGCGGCCTGCCTCTCCCTCCTAATGAGGGGAAGATGATACCATTGATCTCTTCAAGATTGTGCATGCACACTGGCATGTTTGTGAATGTGTGTATGTGTGTTTGTGTGTATGAGAGAGAGTGTTTGAGTGTGACGATGAGTGTGTTGTTTATGTGAGACAGTATGTATCTGCTTGAGGAAGAGAATGTGAAATTGTGTGTGTTTTGTATGTAAGAGAAAGACAGAGAGACAAAAATAAAACAATACTACTTGAATGGTTAGCCACAGCTCTGTGTGTGTGTGTGTGTGTGTGTGTGTGTGTGTGTGTGTGTGTGTGTGTGTGTGTGTGTGTGTGTGTGTGTGTGTGTGTGTGCCTGTTTACCTCAATCAGGGTACCAGGGGCCAGGTGCATCTTAATAATGAACATGATGGGGATCCAAATGACAGAGCAGATGACCATAAGCCAGCCCATTACCATAGACCAGGTGGGGTAGGTGTAGTCCTCATATGTCATCACCTTCCACTGGTAAAGACTCAGCCCCAGTATGCCCTGCACAGACCACAACAGGAGAGAGTTGGAGAGAGGAAAGGAGCGACAGGGGATTAAATAAGTTAAGTTAGTTAGTTGAGGTATACGTTCTTAAACCATTTGCGGCACTGAAATGTGTCATTTCACTGCCCACACAGCATGCTCTGCACAGCGTGACTGCAAACGCATACTTTATGGACTGTTGGGGATGACACTTGTCACCAAGCAAGTGACAACCAGGGATGATGATGATGGTTGTGCTTAAACATGAAACCACTTTCACTGAGCGCCCTTGTGTCATGCATAGACCCAGGCCATCTGGCAAATTTATCATTAATTAATCAGTATGCAACATTTTGGGTATTTACACAAAGATTCACAAATGCATCTTCTTCCACACTTGGGGGCAATAATCCCAATATGTGCTCCATTTAAAGCACCAAGAACCTCTGGAAACCCAGCAACTTGCATGAAGGCAGCTTAATTCTGGGTTACTGCAAATTAGTGAAGGCGATGTTATTTACATAGCAGTTGTCTTGACATTGCACTGAGCTCTAGGCTCTTACTTTGTTGAAATAACACACTCAACCTGACATGACATCAAATGGGAGAGTGCAATAAAATTATTCATCATTTTTCCTTTCTAATCATTATTAAAATGATTTCAGCAAAACACATGTTGTTCCCTTTCTTTGGGCAAAATGTCAAATCAATTAAGTTGAAGAGCAGCAGTTGAAATGTAAACATTTATGTTGTGTTTAGTTACATGCACAACTGTCTCCCTGTCTGTCTGTAGGTGTGTGTGTGTGTGTGTGTGTGTGTGTGTGCACTCGCGAGTGCATGTGTGTATGTATTTGTGTGTGATGTGTGTGAGTGTGTATTTGTGCGTGTGTGCATGTGTTTTCATGTGACTGTCTGTGCATGTGTCAATAAGAGTGTGTGTGTGTGTGTGTGCGTGCGTGCGTGCGTGCGTGCGTGCGTGCGTGCGTGCGTGCGTGCGTGCGTGTGTGTCTAAAATAAACATACAGTCAGGATGGTGGGAGTCACAAAGGCCCAACACAGTCTCCAGAAGCGGTTTGGCTGGAAACCAATCATCATCTCAATGTCCTCACAAAATCTCTGCAGACCTGTCAGGAGGAGAAGGGGGTGGGGGCATTAGGAGACATGAGGTTCAAGACAGTGACCAATTTCTTTGAATCCTAAACTAAGGGGATCAGCATTTTCAGCCCACAATATCTATGTGTGTGTGTCCCGTGTGTGTGTGTGTGTCTCCCGTGTGTGTGTGTGTGTCTCCCGTGTGTGTGTGTGTGTGTGTGTGTGTGTGAGTGAGTGAGGGGGGGGGGGCAGGAGAGACAGAGGTGGCAAAACTACAAGATACACACAGTGTCACGATTTTATTAAAGTCCTGCACCACTGGGATCAGCATTTGCAGCCCACCATTTGTGTGTGAGTGTGAAAGAGGGGGGAAAGAGAGGTGGAGACACAGGCACAGACAGAGAAAGAGTGCTTCAGTTCCTCCTCCTGACAGTAAACCAGAGGAAAAGGAATATTGCACATGGCTCCATTTCTGTGTCTTTTTATTGGCAGATAACTGTGAGCGACGTGAATCTAGGACTGCACAATCATTTCAATATATCACTGTAGCTGATGCTTAGACAAATCGGAGAGGAGCCCTTGCTTTGCTCCCAGATGGCTGCCCTATGGCTTAACTGATCGTCGTTTAATAATGTGATTTGTCTGGAAACAGTGACATCTAGTGGTGACAACTGGGACACACTTGCATAATGTTAAATTCTCACTCTCCTCTCAAGAAAGGGGCTTTCATACCATGTTTGGGTCAGAGTGTGTATCTAAACAATGATGCTAGAGTTCAAAGGTCATGTCTTATGTAATTACAGAGATACTCACCGTAGAGATAGGAGACTCCAACCAGCTCAAAGATGGCAATGATCACCAGGGAATAAGAGGCTGCAAATGTGTCTACCAACTGCAGCATGTACATGCCACTCTGTAACACACACACAAAAGCATACAAAGACATACACATGTGCACACACACACACACACACACAAAATACAGTAAAAGTGATTCACTGTAATGTGGCTAAGACTGTTGATAATATCCCAGGCTTACTTTTCTTAATTTTGTTTTGAAACTTTCATGTTTTCAGAACTTTCTCACTGAATTGTACCAGATAATAAGAAATTACACATGTTTTCTATTTAGGGGTGAATTCTCCTTTTGAGATCTTTGACTTATTTTAATGAAAATTCAGCATCTATCGACCTACAACATGAGCATAGTCCTGTAAAAATCACAGCTTTGTGCTACATGTAGAGGGACCTGTGAGCCTACTCAAGAGAAGACAAGGGGGGGGGGCACTGCTCCTTACCTCAACCCAGATATAAATAAATGAGGGAATCAATTAAAAATCTCTGGAGGAAAACATTAGATGAGCGGTTCCCACCGAAGTCCAGTGTATGCATGTTTTCACCCCAACCAAAAACGTCCACTTGAGGATTTCGCCGATTAGAAGATCTTCTCATAACAAGGGAGTGTCTAATAAGCCAAATCAGCTGGTGACGTGTTGGGATGGCTTGGATGACATGCGATTGAAGCAAAAACTTTGGAGAAATGAGCAAAAGTGAGCTAGATTTTGGAAGTACACAACCAAAGAAATCCTACCCCCTCTCCCTCCTGTACCCCTCCCTCAAACCAGGTTCATGCGCATGCATGAGTTTGTTAATCAACTAGTAAAATGTGTATTTTTGTTGATAAATGAAATGATAAATTCAGCAAATCTCTGTTACTCTAACATTACTGTGAAGCACTGAAGGTTGTAGGTGAAGTATTTGTAAAGATAAAGATCACTATTTTTTAAAGAACTGGCACCTTGTGTGACCACCTCTGTCCAAGATCTGTAAAAATGTCATGAAGTGAGTACCTTAGGAAATGCCTCATGTTCATTTCTGTGTGTGTGTGCGTGTGTGCGTATGCGTGCACATGTCATGGCATACCTCTGTGATCATGGGAAATCCCAGGATGAAGAAGGATGCACAACAGACCAGTGTGAAGAGCGGTTTGTGCTTCCTCAGGTACTTGGGAAACTCATCTGACACTGAGGTCACTATTGTCTCAATAGTTGCAAACTGTGATAGAACAAGACGAGAGAAGAGGAGAGGAGTAGAGAAGACAGGAAAGGCAGATGTAAGATAAATGACCATCCACAGACAAAGCGAAGAAAGTGGAAGGAGAGAAGGCAAAATAAAGAAGGGAAGGGTAGTAAATATTTCATCTCTATTATTATTTACATTTTCAAGGTGGAGGAACAAGTTCTGCTTCTATAATTGGGGATTTCCATTTCCTGCCAAGTGGTGCCATAGAGATTGTATAATGCATCCCCCATTGCATGCCTTCTCAGAGGCATCTTACTGTTTCCAGATGGGGCCTCATTCACTGCACAATGCACATGCATGAACCATCTCACTATGGACTGAAATGTGTTTGACAAGAGTGGAGTAAGTTTGAAAAATTTTTTTTTAAAAACTACACAGAGATAACACATCTTATCATAGCCTGGTAAACACTGATGCTGGTGGTAAATTGCAGTATTTTTTATGCTTGGGGAAGTGAAAATGTGTGAAAGCTAGGGGCAGACAAAGCCAATAAGACAGGGAGTGGTGAGGCTACAAAGAACGTAACCACATGTAGAACTTCACATGCTTTTTTTGTTGTTGTTGGACCAACACATAGGGCTGGCAAAGAGGTTGCCAGTCTTCATTTTAGTGCATAGTAGAGTCAAATTCGTGCAGTATGGTTAGGAAAGCCATACACCACATTTTAAAACCCTGTGAAATTGTCTCCCATAACTGCACTTGAGAAGTAGCTGTTAGCTGAGCAGCGCAGCCCATTTTGGGGTCTTGAGGCAACCCAGATTTTGCGGTCCACATACAAAACTAAGATGGCAAAATGCCTGCCCCACTGGTTAAATTATGTTTGTCTGTTTGTTTGTTCATAAGGACAATACACGTTAATCAACATTTCTGTAAATGTGCCAGCGTTAGCAAGCTGACTAATTTTCAACTGCAGTCCTTTGGCAAGATGCTTTGAAACCTATAACGAAGACAAGACGCCATAAAGAGAGCAACAGTAACAAACAAGAATTCTCAAGACTGAACACAAGCCATGCATAACAACAGGAAAGAGTAAAACATCAGTGCAATAATACAGCAATAGCAAACATCATTTTGGCAGCCATGTAAGCAGCAGGAAGCAATAAGACACAGCCAAGTAATACTGACCACAACCATCCTTTGATGCATGCTGACATGCAGAGCAAAAATAAACAGTAGACATGGAGAAAATACAATAATCATTATGTTGATCTTGATAAAATATTAAAAGATGCAGTTATGGGTTAGTAAAATGGTAATATACACCTAACACACAAGTCGTGCAACACAGAGTTGTAAGACACCACGAAAGAAGGACATACCAGATTGTTAATAAAGAATAGTAGTAAATATTCCATACATGCCCAAGCCATGCAAAGCTGGCTGCCTGGCAACAGGCAAAGGACATGGGACAAGTTAGCAGCAGTTAAGCCAGTAATGACAATGATAATAATAAAATGAGCAATATACTATGTAGATTCGAAGTGTTCACATGTCTGACATTTCAAAAGCCAGGCCTTGAGACTTTGTGTGAAGTGTGTTAGGTAGTACAGTTTCTTATTTTAGTTGGTGGGGTGTTCCACAATTGAGAATCTCTTACAGAAAAGCATGAATGGCTGAAGGAGTTGGACCTGAGAGGGATTACACAGTCCCTGCTCAAAGCAGATAGTGTGCTTCTGTTGTCAGTTTAATAAAAGTACTAAGTGGCAGAAGAGCTTTGCCATTTAGGATCTTAAACATCAGGCAGGTATCAGTGTATTTCATTAGATTTTCCCAGCTAAGGATGTCATATTTGCCAAAAATATTGCAGTGGTGGTAAGTATTGGGTTTTCTGTCTAACACTTTGAGAGCCTGCTTGTACAGAGAGAGAATGGGCTTCAGTCAGTGTTATACCTTTTGCTTGAGTACAGCTTGTTTTTAAGTGGGAGATGATCACTGCATTCATATGTAGTTTAGCTGTTGTAGTTGTTAGGCAGTTTTTATGTACCTAAAATTAGCCAGATTGTATTTGGTTATTTGCAGTACTTTCTTCGCTTGATTTTTGAAGGATAAGGTGGAGTCAAGGATAATACCAAGATATTTAACATGAGAGAATACTTGGATGATCTCTCCAGACACACAGACTTAAGGATCGTTCAGATACAGACTGCTTCTTTGTAAAAAACATGAGGTCAGCAGTAGAGATACCCGCATATCAATATCTCTGGGCTGGAAAGCCTCAAAAACAGTCCACATGCTGAGGTCAATGCAAAAAAGATTGTCTTTAATTTGAGACATCCATGCTAGCAAACAGTGTTCAATTGCAAAAAAAATGTTAAAAAAAATGAAATAAAATAAAAAAGTGAATATAAAATGCAGCAAACATTCCATCCTAGACTTTAATCAGTGCTACTTTAGTCTCCTAATTTATGAACTGGCACAACAATGGCTGACTTCCAGTCTTTCGTAAACTTCCCTTCTGTAATAGATGCATTGATTATTTTTGTGATTGATTCAGCGAATGAAGCTGCATGTCTTTTTAAAAAGAGGGAGTCAAGTCTAAATATGTCTTTTGATTTAGAGTTTATCAAGAGTTCAAAATTGAATTGGAATCATTGTATTAGAATTGTATCAGAATTTAGGTTCAAGACCTCCATCAGTGAGAAGACTGGTTGAGAGATATCTGTTGGTGATGGATCTAGAGGTCGGGTTTGATTCATGTGTGCTGTCATCTTAATAGAATTCACAAAGTAGGAGTTGAGGAGAGTTGCAGTTTCTACTGCCCATTTAATCAGGGAGCCATTGTCTTTCATCTCCAGCTGCTTTGTTGTATTATTATGCCATTTCCCTGTTAGCTTTTTTAACTTGTCCTAGATTTGCTTGTGAATTCCCTTAGCTTCACCTATCAGACTAACAAAGAAGTTTGCTTTAGCTACTCAGATGTGTTACCCTGTTTCTTAGAGAAGTGAAAATGTGTCTGTCAGTCAAAAACTTAGTCTTAAGAAATATTACCTTTCTTTTTGGCTCATTAATTGTGGTACAATTTGTACTGTTGTTGCATTTATTGGAACACTAGTTGACTTGCTGAACAAATTCTTTCCTAGCAGTCCCATCAAGATCGCCTACATGGTATTTTCAACTATAATACACACCAATATGATAGACACACATTGCCACACAACCACTCAGCATTCATTTTGGTTCAGTTCTGACCAGGCTACATTTGGTCTTGTTATTATTACTGTTGGTTTATCTGTAAATGTATTAGGGATGTGAACGTGTACTAAAATCTGTACACGTTTACACGGTGCAATGTTTGCCGTTTAAACATGTACACGTTTCAGGATTTCTGTGAATTTTGAAAGTATGTCGGTGCTATACCGCTAGAGGTCGCTGTAGCCTTATTATTCCATAGATTCACCGCTGTTAAGGTCGCCGATGTCGTATGACACAACTAGACTACACCATTTACAAAAGATCGAATATCTCTGGATGAGTATGCGTTAGAAACTTGCTGTTTAGATCCCGCTGAGAAGCTTTCTAATCCAAACTCCCACATGGGGCTTCGGAGATTTTTTACTAGACGCCATCCATGCTTCAATCGCGCTTGCACTTGTCACGCAGCAAAGAATTATGACGTCATCACGCATTATATAAAAAAACAAAACAAAATAAACAAAAACAAAAACCTTTACGTTTATCGGTTACGGATTTTTATTAAACGGTTATGCTTTAATTTCCGTGTAAACATGTACACGTGTACACTGACACACCCCTAAAATGTATATTGTGTATATTTCTTTGTCTATGTTTATTGATATTTCTATGAATCCTTGTTTGTTTATATGTAAAGCACATTGCATTTCTATATACAAAAAATGTTACGCAAATAAATTTGGATTGATGCATTGATTGACTAATTGTCTATACTTGCTTAATTCAATTCAGGGTAACAGAAAACAGGAGTCTGTCCCAGCAGGCATGTAGTGGGAGGAAGGATAAAAACCTGGTTGGGTTGCCAGTCTATCACTAAGCCCACCAACACAGCCACACACCACTCGTATCTGTGGGCAATTTAGAATCTCCGATTCATATAACACATATCTTTGCACTGCTGGAGGCAAACTGGAGCACTAATCACTAATACCACCATACCACCCATTACAATAAAGTGAAGGTAAAGATCATTACAGACTTTGCAGAAAGCTTTTTACTTCAAAGTGAAAAGACAGCACTGTGAGCAGAAAGGTGGGGCAATGAAGGTGAAGTCAGTCTAGACAGTTTAGGGAAATTTAAAGTAAAGAGGAATTCAGCACACAAGAATTTCCTAGCAGACAAACAGGGAGAGTGGTGGGTGGTGGAGGGTGTGATATATGAGTGTGTGTGTGTGTGTGTGTGTGTGTGTGTGTGTGTGTGTGTGTGTGTGTGTGTGTGTGTGTGTGTGTGTGTGTGTGTGTGTGTGCACATGCGTGCAGATGTGTGTTGCATGTGTGTTCGAGAAGGCTCACCAGTGCCAAGTTATCTGCCACTTCTCCACTCCTTGCCCTCCTTCTGAGCTTCCAAAACTAATTTTCTGTCAACATCCCAAGCCTATTACTGCCAAGCTGCCTGCTTCAACAAAGCCACCAGCCTTGCACTCAAAGCCACGGCTGCCAAGGCAAACTAACATCATCGTTTACCATTACTACTGGCTTCTGTCTTAATGCACCGCTTTGGGGGCATCGTGGTGCACTTGAAGGGATTGTTTTCATCTGAAATTGTTTGCCTAAGACTGTGTCTTGAGGTTCTTTAAAGGTGCTCCAGGGACTGAGGTGTTTACTCAGTGGAGTTACACCAAGAATGGATCAATATCAACGCAGGAGCTTGAAGGACCAGTTCAACAAGTCCACATCCTCCGAACACAGTCTAATCTACAACCCTGAAGAATGTCGATATCATTTGATTTACTGACACACCATGGTGATGCTGGTTATTGCAGTGGTGTCTGAGCAATCTGAATCCCAGAGATCCATTTGAAATGAAATAGTTTCAGTGTGACAACACCAGTGCCTTCTCTACTGTCAGTAAAGATCTTCAAACTCACTGCTACCTGCCTCATTCTACCATACTTGGCCCCTATAGTGAGGGCAAATCATTTACACCAAATTATTTTTCCTTGAAAAAATCCTACCGAACTGTAACCATTAAGATATGCAACTATAATACTATAAAAACCACAAACCTGAAGAATGACATGCAAACAAATGTCCTTTTTGATGCTTACTATCACTGGAATAAACAAGACAAAAGCTAATGCATGACTATCCAAATCATGCAATGGTTTTTGAGTTGCTTGTTTTAATGGCATTTTTCCTTTAAAGACTGGTAACTTCACAATAATGAATGTTTGGAAGCAGTAGAATACAATATATACAGTGGGGGAAGAGGGTCTGACTGTATTAAACTGTCAATCATATCAATGACGGACAGCATCAATGTGGATATAGTTGTGTGTATATACTGGTGTGTTTGTGTGGCGTATGTTTCTGCGTGTTTGTGTGTGTGTGTAGGAAGAAGTTGGAGTGTTTATAAATGGATTGTAACTTTATTTTTATTTCTTTATGCATTTCCAATTTCTCAATTCCTCTCTCTCTCTCTCTCTCAGTCTGTTTCGTTCACTCAATCTGTCTCGTTCAATCTCCAGATAACGCTGCAGCCTCCAAATGCCTTTAGAAATACGCAGGTTACTATCAGGTCTTATATTGCATATCACACACACAAATAAACACACTCAGGAACAAAAAGAGAGACAGACAGAGGTAAAGGGGGAGAGAGAGAGAGTACCATGGTATCAAGTCCAAGGGTCAATAGCATGAGGAAAAAGATAATGGCCCAGAAAGGTGACAAGGGTAGTCTGGTCAGTGCCTCTGGATACACCACAAACGCTATGCCTGGACCTGTAAAACACACACACACACACACACACACACACACACACACACACACACACACACACACACACACACACACACACACACACACACACACACACACATGATATCTTCACAATAGGTAAAATCAACTACACTGTTTCATTTCAGTTAAAAAAAATCCATATATTTTTATACATGAAAAAACAATATAAATAAAGATGTTTGATTGATTGCATGGTTGACCGACGGTTTTTTTTTGTTGTTTTTTTTACTGAGCATTGCTTCCTATTTACGGATAAATCACAGCGAGTTCCTACTTGTGGTCTGTTGTAGATAAGGTGTCTTACCTTCATCGGCCACCTTCTCTATAGGAACCTTTAATTCATGCGCCATGAAACCAATTACAGAGAAGATGACAAACCCCGCAAATATACTGGTGGCGCTGTTTGTACACGTCACTATAACAGTATCCCTGAGGGAGAAAATAAAAACAAAACAGAGAAACATCAAAAAGATATATATTTCCTTTGGTGATTATAACATATATCTTCAAAACATAAACTATATCATGGGTCTACGTGATTAACACTCTACTTTCTACGCAAAGGACGCTTTACACTGTTAATGGGTAAGCAAGAGAAAGGATGAAACAGTGCCCTCCTGTGAGAGGAATGTAAAATGTCTTCCAAAATAGGAGTTTATAGAGATTTGGAAGTATACACACAGGTAAAAGTCCCATTTCAAAATCTACTGTAATCCTCACAAAATAATTGTAAGTGGACACTGCTTAGCTGGATTTTATCTATATTAAATGATACTATCCATGTTCTCCAAAACACTGTAGTATATGGGCTGAGGCCTAACAGGAGATGAATTCAGGAGTAAAAGACTACATATGGTGCACATACGGTTTACGGTCAGGAGATGTGTGAATTTAATCCATGTTTTGGACACTGCATTTGCCAGTGAGTGATGCTAAAATACATTCGGTTTAGTAATTAATTTTTCTTTAAATATCTGACCGATTTTAAATACTGAGATTCCTATGAGACTCCTGCTTGCATCACTCATACTCTGAGGCTGTTCATACCCTGTGCATGCATGTCTGCTTGTGCACAGTTGTGTCATTGGTTTTTCAAAAACAATACAGCAGTTCTGGGAAACTTAAAAATGTATTGATCATTGGAAAAGCTTTTTCATAGCCCTTATTCATGAAATATTCTTTTTTTTAAAATTACTCCCCTGTTATATTGTTGTATATGTAGGGAGTCCTATGTATTTCATGTGAGCAACCTACTAAGTCAGATTTTTTTGTACATGCAAACTTGCATAGCCAGTGAAGTATATTCTGATTCTGTACATAATACTAGTTTTAAACTAATTGCCCATGTCAAATAATCACTATTCCACTCAGAGGTTCCTGTTTATGTAATACATTGTGCAGCTCAAGGTCTTTTACACCTCTCATATGGTGACTGAGGGACTAACATAGTTTACACATGAAAGAATATCAAACATACATCTCATAGGTGAGCATATAGATTTGAAAACTTAAAAACTTAAATGCAGACAAGCTAAAACCATTGTTCGCAGTTTCATGCACTGTGGTGTCATGGCCAGGGTTGCTGCAAGGAATCCTGCCCCCCCCCCGAGCAAGGTGTGATGGTGGACAACAAACTGTGATGCATCGAACATAGTACACTATCATAATGTCTTTACAAAGTACTCCCCTCTCCCTCCCTCCATTTTGAGATCAAGTCAAGTCATCTCAAAATTTATTTGTACAGCCCTAAATCAGTTATGTACAGAAGCGTAATGCATTCACATGAGAAAGAAAATTTGCAGTTTTGTCTGAATCAACGAGATTATTATCTTAGAATTCTGAGAAAAGTTTTCATGAAAAAAAATTCTGCTCTATTTTTCTGAATTAAAAAGATACCTCAAAATGCTGCGCAAATGTATGGTTGCTGCTGCTAATCAGCCTGACCCTCTGACACAAGTATCTCCCAATATCTCAAACCAAAACCAAAATAAAATTGGATTAAACTAAACAGCCGGGACATGCTTGCTTCCATGTAATTGAGCTCTCAAGTAAATGAGAGCTTCTCTTGTAATTTTGAGCTACCTCATTAATTCAGAAAAACAAGGCAGATTTTTTTCTTACATGAAAACTTTTCTCAGAATTGTTAGGGCTCGGTCTGTTGACCAACCTGGCAACCAGCAATGAGAGCGGGGGAAGGGCGCGTCTGAAACACCTGCAGCCTATCTACTCGTTAACCACTCTAGTATAAGTTTGTTTGCTTTCCAGAACTCGTCGCTAGTTCGTCCTGAACAGTCCCGTGAGTAAATTCTTCGTCTCGAGTTTTGTGGCATTTCTGTGTCTCCCGGTGGAGTACAGATTGTAGTATTCTCCGTGTTTTTGCTTGTTTGATTATTCCCTTGTGTCAGTTCTCCTTGAGAGCTTGTTCGGAGAAGAACTCTCTTTGTGTTTTCCCCATTGGATTTTCCCATCGTGATTTTCTAGTTGAGATCAAGTTTTTGATATTCTAATTTCTCCTCTCTCACTGTGGATCTTATTACTCGGTTGGACTTCTACCTTAAAGGAGCAGTTTACGTTTTTTCCCTTTCGGACTTTAAAGGAGCAGTTTACGTTTTTTCCTTTTCGGATTAAGGGGGCAGTTTACGTTTTCCCATTTTTAAGAAGCTATTCTCAAGTTCCGCCTGAAGCGCCTCCCCCTTCTGTCCAGGCCCGGCCGGCTCTCCTCTACGAGTCCTGCCAGGTTGGTGCTTTACTTTGTCTTGTGTTGTCGCTATTGGGTTCGTTCTACAAACCCCTAACAGTACGAACTAGCCTCTCACTATGAACCCAGACAACCCAGACGCCAATCCTGTCCAGGCTGCTCTCTATAAGCAGATTCAGCTTACAGCCTCCCACGGCCAGCAACTACAAGAGGCCGCTGTTGCCATGCAGGGCCTCCGGGCTCAGGTGCAACCCCTCCAGGCTTCGGTGGATTCTCTTTCGGCCCAGCAAGCGGCGCTCGCGAGCCAACAAGAGGAGGTTCTTAAGCAGTTGCAAACTCTCACAGCGGCTATCACCATCCAGCCAGCTGTCCCACCAATTCCGGCCGCCCCTCCTCCAGCAGTGCCCGCAGCCGTTGCCTTAGACAATCCTACCGTTTATGTTTCGGATTTCCGGGAGCCCAGTATCTCCAATCCCAAGCCTTTTGATGGCAACTTTGAGACCTGTGCCACGTTCATCATGCAGTGTGAGCTTGTCTTCGCCCACCATTCCAGGGGGTTCACCACAGATGCTGCAAAAGTTGCTTACGTGACTAACCTGCTGACTGGCCGCGCTGCTCAGTGGGCCACTGCTTCCTGGTCCATGGGGGCCAGTTTCTGCTCTTCCTACGATGACTTTGTGGCTGAGCTTCGGAAGGTATTCCATCATCCAGTGTACGGTCAGGATCCGGGTGTCCGATTGAGCAGGATCCAGCAGGGCAGTGGCAGTGTCACTGACTACTCAGTCGAGTTCAGGCTGGCTGCGGCTGAGAGTGGCTGGAACGACCAGTCACTTCGGGTAACCTTCCGTAGGGGCCTCAGCAATGCCGTTCGGCCTCACCAACGCCCCGGCGGTGTTCCAGGCACTCATGAATGACATCCTTCGCGACATGCTCGACCAATTCGTTGTCGTCTACCTTGATGACATCCTCATCTTCTCCAGGTCCCTCGAGGAGCATGTCCAGCACGTGCGGCAGGTTCTCGAACGTCTCCTTCGTAACCGGCTGTTCGTCAAGGCTGAGAAATGCCTGTTCCATTCTGAGTCAGTGGACTACTTAGGTTTTATCGTGGAGGGAGGCAAGACTCGAGCTGATCCTCGCAAGATCAAAGCGGTGGTGGAATGGCCGGATCCTAAGTCACGTAAGGAACTGCAGAGCTTCCTCGGGTTCGCGAACTTTTACAGGAGGTTCGTCCGAAACTACAGCTCTGTAGCAGAACCCCTCACCCGTCTAACCTCCCCCTCTCAGCCGTTCGTCTGGTCCCCAGCTGCTCGCTCTGCATTTCTGTCGCTCAAGGAGAGGTTCACCAGTGCCCCCGTCCTACTCCATCCCGATCCCAAGAGGCAGTTCATAGTTGAGGTGGACGCTTCGGACACCGGATTGGGGGCTGTGCTCTCCCAACGATCAGAGGCCGACCAGAAGGTTCATCCTTGCGCGTTCTTCTCCCGCCGGTTCCTTCCCGCCGAGGAGAACTACGATGTTGGTAATCGGGAGCTTCTCGCTGTAGTGGCTGCACTTGAGGAATGGCGCCATTGGCTGGAGGGGGCAGAGCATCCATTTACCATCTGGACTGATCATAAGAACCTGACGTTCATCCGGGCAACCAAACGTCTCAATGGTCGGCAGGCACGGTGGGCCAGTTTCCTCAGTCGGTTCGACTTCACACTGACTTATCGTCCTGGCTCCCGCAACACCAAGGCAGATGCTCTGTCTCGTCAACACCTTAAGGAACCTGTAACGGTGGAGCCAAGTCCCGTCCTCCCTGAGACCAAGGTCGTTGGCGTGGTGACCTGGGGCCTTGAAACGGTGGTCAAGCGCGCCTTGCGCTCCAGTCCAGCCCCGAGCAACGTGCCGCCTCGCCGACTGTTTGTTCCGGACTCAGTGAGGTCTCGGGTCCTCAAATGGGGCCACACCAGTCAGCTCGCTTGCCACCCTGGAGTCCACCGCACTTTCACTTTCATAGCTCGACGGTTCTGGTGGCCCACTATGAGGAGGGACGTCAAGGAGTTCGTCATGGCCTGCACCATCTGTGCCCGCAGCAAGGCCTCTCACCAGGCACCGGCTGGTCTGCTGCAGCCCCTTCCTATTCCCAGTCGGCCCTGGTCCCATGTGGCGTTGGATTTTGTCTCTGGACTTCCTCCGTCTCAGGGCAACACAGTGATCCTGACGGTGGTGGATCGCTTCAGCAAGGGTGTTCACCTGGTGGCTTTGCCTAAGCTTCCTTCTGCTTCTGAAACCGCTGACCTCCTGATGAGCCACGTCTTCCGTTTGCATGGACTTCCCAAGGACATTGTGTCAGACAGAGGGCCCCAGTTTGTTTCCCGTGTGTGGCGTGCTTTCTGCAAGGGGTTGGGCGCCTCGGTCAGCCTTTCGTCGGGATATCATCCGCAGACTAACGGACAGACTGAGAGGATGAACCAGAGTGTGGAATCTGCTCTCCGTTGCGTCGCTGCCAAGAAGCCAACCTCCTGGAGTCAGTTTCTCCCCTGGGTCGAGTATGCGGTCAGCTCCGCCACCGGCCTCTCGCCCTTTGAGGCATCCCTGGGTTACCAGCCGCCCGTCTTCTCTGCACAGGAGTCCGAAGTGGAGGTTCCCTCCGTGCAGACTCATCTGGACCGCTGTCGTCGTGTCTGGGAGATCACCAGGGCTGCGCTGCTCCGTGCTACGGAACGTGCCAGACGAGGAGCTAACCGTCGCCGATCCACAGCACCAGCTTACCAACCCGGACAGAGAGTCTGGCTGTCCACCAAGGATCTCCCCCTTCAGTCCTCTGCCAAGAAGCTGAATCCCCGGTTCGTTGGACCCTTCGAGATCCAGGAAGTACCCAGTCCTGCAGTTGTGCGTCTTAAGCTCCCGGCCTCCATGAAGATCCATCCGGTTTTTCATGTGTCCCGAGTAAAGCCTGTCTCCGAGAGCCCCCTTATGCCTCCGGCCCCAGCTCCGCCTCCCCCTGAGATTGTGGATGGGCATCCACAGTGGAAGGTCCGTCGGCTGATGGACGTCCGACGCAGGGGACGGGGGTTCCAGTATTTGGTTGACTGGGAGGGCTATGGGGTGGAGGAACGAAGCTGGGTATCCCGCCAGCTCATCATGGACCCTGGTCTGCTCGCTGAGTTCTATCGCCGTCACCCTGACAAACCTGGCAGGTCGCCTGGTGGCTCCCGTAGAGGGGGGGGTACTGTTAGGGCTCGGTCTGTTGACCAACCTGGCAACCAGCAATGAGAGCGGGGGAAGGGCGCGTCTGAAACACCTGCAGCCTATCTACTCGTTAACCACTCTAGTATAAGTTTGTTTGCTTTCCAGAACTCGTCGCTAGTTCGTCCTGAACAGTCCCGTGAGTAAATTCTTCGTCTCGAGTTTTGTGGCATTTCTGTGTCTCCCGGTGGAGTACAGATTGTAGTATTCTCCGTGTTTTCGCTTGTTTGATTATTCCCTTGTGTCAGTTCTCCTTGAGAGCTTGTTCGGAGAAGAACTCTCTTTGTGTTTTCCCCATTGGATTTTCCCATCGTGATTTTCTAGTTGAGATCAAGTTTTTGATATTCTAATTTCTCCTCTCTCACTGTGGATCTTATTACTCGGTTGGACTTCTACCTTAAAGGAGCAGTTTGTGTTTTTTCCCCTTTCGGACTTTAAAGGAGCAGTTTGTGTTTTTTTCCCTTTCGGACTTTAAAGGAGCAGTTTACGTTTTTTCCTTTCGGACTTTAAAGGAGCAGTTTACGTTTTTTCCTTTTCGGATTAAGGGGGCAGTTTACGTTTTCCCATTTTTAAGAAGCTATTCTCAAGTTCCGCCTGAAGCGCCTCCCCCTTCTGTCCAGGCCCGGCCGGCTCTCCTCTACGAGTCCTGCCAGGTTGGTGCTTTACTTTGTCTTGTGTTGTCGCTATTGGGTTCGTTCTACAAACCCCTAACAAGAATTCTGAGATAATAATCTCGCTAAGTCAGAAAAACAAAGCAAACATTTTTTTTCCTCAAGTGAATGTATTACACTTCCGTAGTTATGGCCTCAGAGGGCTTTACATTCACCCAATGAAAAACAGGTGGATACAGTAGAAGGCAGATAAGAAATCCCTACAGCTGTGGTTGGGGCAGCTTGGCTGATTCTCGGCCGACCCATCCTGCTTTGTATTTCTCTGCAAGATAATCATAGGCAGGCAGGTATGATGTGACTATATCAACAGTTCTATTTTGTTGGCCAGAAGCGTAGTTACCTGTTGTGTGTTTACCTGTAGCAGTTGTTGTGGAATTTATTGTAGGAGGAGAGAGTGATGAGGCCTCCCCATGCAGCTGACAGAGAGAAGAAGATCTGAGTGGCTGCATCCTTCCACACCTAACAGAGAGAGAGAGAGAGAGAGAGAGAGAGAGAGAGAGAGAGATACTTTAGGCAAAAGTTGGATCTAAAATGGTAAAGGGAAACAGGTACAAATCATTTGTTTGCTTTAAGTCAAACTTTGTTCGTGAAGCACATTCAAATATGAGCTTGTAGTTTTTCTTATTACATTTATTGATGATAATTCCTTGAAATTATGAGTGCTAGATTATGCATCTTTTCCGCTGTGCAGAATGGCATTCTGCTAATTCTAAGACATTCTCATTTATCCTCCTATTTCTTTAAAGATACCGTTTGTATTATTTCGACCTCCCTTACAAGACTGGTAAATATTCGCAAGGTTTGCTGGATGGCATTGACTGAGACAGTAAATGACTCCTGGCACCCTACCCCACACCTCAGACTTGCACATTAATGGAGGAGCGGGGCCGAGTTGGCTTTTTGTTTGTTTTTTTGATGGCACGTCCCCAAAAAGATTTGACGAATACATTCAGTCTTCAACAAACCGTGCAGCAATCGCATTAAACTGGTACTACATCTTCAGAGTAGGGGTGTCGCAATATACTGGTATTGACAATAACTGTGATATCTAAAAAATGAAATATTGTTATCATGTTAATAATACACATATGACAATATTGCGTAAATATTCCAGTGCCTCTTAAATCATTTCCGTTTCTTTCTGTTCTCGCTTTGTCTCCGTCCCCCTTGACGCCGTAACTAGCAAATGTGGCGATCCCCCAAATTATGTTATTATAAATAATAATATTGATTTGTTAAACCCACTTGAACACAATACCACTACAGAATTCATTAATTCAATGTACAGTATCAGCCTGTATCCCTCAATCACACGCCTGACCAGAATAACAACTCACAGTGCTACACTAATTGATAATATATTCACTAATGTCATTGATAGGGAAGTAATAAGTGGGGTAATAATAAATGACACAAGTGACCATCTGCCAGTGTTTGCAGTCATTCAGAGCTGTACAGGGGCAAATAAGGATGTTACAACACACAAAATACTTAGACAAAAAACAGAAGGGACAATTAATTCTTTTAAAAACGATCTGATGGTACAAGACTGGAATAAAGTATATGTGGAAGATGTAAACGAAGCCTATGACATATTTTCTATCAATAACAATGGCTCTTTATGAAAAAAACTGTCCTCTAGTTAATAAAGTAGTAAAACAGAAAATTGCTGAAAAGCCATGGTTAACTAAGGGATTGTTAAAAGCATGCAAGAATAAAAATGTATTATATAAAGACTTTTTATAGAAAAGGACAAAAGAATCGGAACATAAATACAAGACATATAAAACCAAACTGACAAAAATTATGAGACACAGCAGAAGGGATTACTACAGCATAATTACTAGAGGACAATAAAAACAACATAAAAAAATACATGGATGGTATTGAATGATATAATTAAAAATAAAAAGGGGGGAAACTGGATACCAAAATTGCTTCCTAACCAAAAATAGTAAAACTATCAACGATATGGCCTTAAATGTTAATGAATTCAATTATTTTTTTTGTTGGTGTTGATGCTGGTTTGGCTGGGGAGATTGCAAGCACTGGCTGTAGAAATGACATGGCAGGTAAAGATGTACAGCTAAAAGAATCTTTGTTTTTAAAGGGAACAGATGAAAAAGAAATTACTGACATTGTCAAAAGATTTAAGAGTAAGACATCAACAGACTGCAATGATATTGAAATGTCACTAGTTAAAGATATTGAGTGTGTGGTGAAACCTCTTACATATATATGCAATCAATCTCTGAAAACCGGTGTTTTCCATGTAAAATGAAAATGGCTAAATTCATACCCACATACAAGGCTGGAGATAGACACACACTCAAATTACAGACCTGTTTCTTTGCTTTCACAATTCTCTAAAATACTGGAAAAAATATTCTACTCAAGGTTGGATGACTTTATCACAAAACATAATGTACTGTGTGAAGAACAATATGGATTTAGAACTAATAGGACTACATCATCTGCACTCATCGATTTTGAGGAAGAGATAACAACTGCTATAGAAAAGAAAGAATATGCTGTAGGAGTATTCTTAGATCTAAAGAAAAAGCATTTGATATGGTTGACCATGACTTATTATTAATAAAACTACAAAAATATGGAATCAGAGAAGTAGTTCTTTCTGGCTATCCAGTTACCTAAATAATAGGAGCCAATATGTGCAAATTAATAATTATAAATCACAATTAATGAAGGTTAAGTGTGGAGTTCCTCAAGGCTCAGTGTTGGGGCCATTGTGATTTATTTTGTACATTAATAATATATGTGAGGTTTCAAAAACACTAAAAATAATTTTATTTGCTGATGACACAAACCTACTTTGCAGTGGGGACAACTTGGAACAACTTTTGGATACAGTAGGAAATGAATTGAAGAAACTAAAGAGTTGGTTTGATTCAAATAAACTAACACTAAATCTAAGCAAAACAAAATTCACAATATTTGGGAATCGGTCAACAAACTCAAACAAAAAGCTCATGATAATTTATGTAGAAATCGAAAAAGTGTCAGAAATCAAATTTCTTGGAGTAATAGTAGACAATAAATTATGTTGGAAACCACATATAAAGTATATCAAAGCAAAAATATCAAAGTCAATTGCAATACTATATAAAGTCAAAGATCTCCTGCATCAACCAGCACTATACACCTTGTACTGCTCCTTCATACTTCCATACATCACCTACTGTGTGGAAGTGTGGAGGAACACATACAAAACAAACACAGATCCAATTTTCATCCTTCAAAAAAGAGTCAAAATAATTGTAAAAAAAAAACCACTTACAGGTGCCTATAAACCCACTCTTTATCAAACTGAAAGCACTACAATTTAAGGATTTGGTTGACTTCAAAACAATTCAAATCATTTACAGAGTAAAAAATCAGCAGTTACCAAACAGTGTCCAAAAGTTGTTCCAAAGGAGGGAAAGTAAACACGATCTCAGAGGAATATGTATATTCAAAAAACAACAAGTGAGGACAAATGCAAAACTTCATTGTATATCCATCAAAGGACTCAATCTATGGAACAACTGTAAAAAAGAAATGAAGATGTGTACATCAATAATGAACAAAGAGGTGGACTGGAGTAGCATGACTTGATACATGACGTGTAAGGTCCCTTGTTTGACTTGTACTGTTTTGTTTATTTTGATCTCTATGCAATGGCATTTCTTTTCTTTTCTCGCTTTTGTTTTGTCTTGAAAGTTTTGTTTTGGTTTGATTTGACCGATAAAGTATAAGAAAGGGGTAGGACCAGAAAAGTTCTTTACTTCATCCTACGTCCTTTTTGAACATGGTCCAGTTATTACTTGTGTTGTTACAGAGAGTTTGCAAAATATGTTTACTGTTGTTTCCATTTGTTCTTGTATTCCTGCCTGTGTATTTTATTTTGTTATTTTAGCATGTTCGAAATAAAATCAATCTGAACCCGAATCTGAATAAGAAATGTTTCCAGCTATGGGTTTGTTTTCACTCACCTCCACACACCCACCAGCCCTGTCAATCAGTGACATGGCTCTGATTTACCCGCTTTCAGAAAGGCCAGCCGCTTACGTTCCTTAATGATGAGTCGCACAAATCAGTATGGCGCCTGACGCTGGTGAGTACAGAGCAGCAGGGAGAAGTTAGACCTCCGCTTCGTCAGCCTACCCAGGCCTTTGCAGCATATGTCCACGTTTGTTATGTATTCGTAGGTGTCCCCGTGAAAAATCATCTCCTCTGATCATCTCAAGGAATCCGTCGAGGATCCGACAGCTAAACATCTCCAAAGACCCGACAGCAGCTTAATAATCACTCACCACGGTAACCGTGAGTCGGCAAAAGCCGGATGACGGTTGTCTCTTTTTTTTTGTTGCCTTTTTTCCTCCTGACTAAAGCTTTGCGGGTTTGTGGCTTTTTGTTTGTGGGTTACCTGAACTGAACTGCAGTTGGGAACGCTTCCTTGTTTTGAGTTTTGTTTGCTGGATAACCAGGATATCCCGAAGTGGAATAGTTTTGTTGCGTGAACTGAACTGATAGTGATAACCGGGAAACCCCGAAATGGCGTATATTTACTTTACAAACCGAAGTGGATTATATGGCACTTTTTTCTTTCCCTTTTGTTCTAACATATCCTTTGAAAACTGACTGACATGTGGTTGAGTTTATTTCAATTGAGTGTTTTATTTCTCTGTCTTGCAATTAATTATACATTTGTTTGTGTTATAAAAAAATAACCAGGGGTTATGTGTATTCTGAATGCATGTATCCTTTGTGGGGTTTGACATCGACTCAGACTGGTTTAAACTTGGTCAAATGCTATACTAGCTAGCTACGACCACAGTGTGTGGCTACTACTGCTGTGCAGAATCATGTCATGAAAAATGGAAAGGGGATAAAAATTATGTAAGGACATGGTCAGTGGACATTAAATGACAAGTATATCACAGTGGTTAGCTGTCAGCTTGTGGTCTCACACACAAACTCTCTGTCCCCTACTCCCTGCAGGTGATTTTGTTTCAACTGACATTTTATTGATGGCAGATGTTAGGCATTGTTGAGCTTTTGTTTATCAGTCCATCTTGTTTATGTCTCACTATCCATTAAGTGTAATTGTTCTTTTTGCATGCTTTTGTCCAGTTATGGTTACAGACTCTCTCCACCTCCTTACACTCATATTCTGAGTGTAATTTATTTGCCTAAAAGAGATAAAATGCACAATAAACAAAGTTAGATGAACTTGACTGATTTCTATAGATACTGTGATACTATTGTTATCGTGGTTTCTTTGGTCCCCGATAATCGTGTAGTGAAAGTTCAATATCGTGACAGCCCTAACTCAAAAATGGCAAGATGTTTGCAAACGTGCTGTGTATCTCTTACCTTTCTATTGTAATTTGTTTTTCCTGATTGCTTTGATTTGTTTTTGTTATTCAAATTGCTTAGGTCATGATTCAAATGAAATTGCACAATGTGCCTTTAAGGTCTTTATGTGAGTATCCTACCAAGTCAGATAATTAGCTAATTTCTGATTCTACTCATGGTACCAACTGAACTGTCCTTATTCAATTACTATCACACATCTTGGACGTCCGGGTAGCATAGCAGTCTATTCTGTTGCCTACCAACACGGGGATCGCTAGTTCGAATCTCCGTGTTACCTCCAGCTTGGTCAGGCGTCCGTCCCTACAGACACAATTGGCCGTGTCTGTGGGTGGGAAGCCAGATGTGGGTATGTGTCCTGGTCGCCGCACTAGCGCCTCCTCTGGTCGGTCGGGGCGCCTGTTGGGGGGAGGGAGAACTGGGGGGAATAGCGTGATCCTCCCACGCGCTACGTCCCTCTCGCGAAACGCCTCACTGTCAGGTGAAAAGAAGCGGCTGGCTACTCCACGTGTATCGGAGGAAACACGTGGTAGTCTGCAGCCCTCCACAGATCAGCAGATGGGGTGAAGCAGTGGCCGGGACAGCTCAGAAAGCAGGGTGATTGGCCAAGTACAATTGGGGAGAAAAAGGGGGGAAAATTTTAAAAAAATACTGTCACACATCTGATACGCCAAGCAGGTTGAAAACCAAAAGTAAAGAAATATCTGTAGAATTCTTTTTGATCCAGTTCTGGGAGAGCATGGGCTTCTGGGACAGATGAAATATACCTTAATGAATAAGTGCCTCCTCTTTTGGTTAAATAACCAAGTATATTAAACTAAATTAAGCGCAAAGAGACGTTAACACTTCACCCACAAACCTTGACAGCTGGTAATTGGTGGGTGATGTCAGCAGTGTCACGTACATCACTCTTCGCCAGTGTTTGATGCAATTAACCAAAGTTTTTGCTTGGGATAAATATTTGATTAATATTTTCTGGATAGGAGGTGAAATGTACCTTAGCATCATTTAGCTTCTCCCACTTGGGTGTGATAAAGTAGAGGATGCCATCTCCAGCCCCGGGGAGGGTCACCCCTCTGACCAGCAGGATGACCAGGACCACGTAGGGAAACGTGGCAGTGAAATACACAACCTGAGCGAAGACACGACATGAAGTAAGGAAGGATGGGAGAGAGGATTACAGACAAGGAGACACAGGTAAAGGGTAGAAATGTGTCCAACGTAAGCAGCAGTTTTCTAATTCTTAACATTGAAGAGCTAATCTGTGGTTAACTACACTTGTGTTAAAGCACTGGAGCAAAACAACCCAATGTTACAAGCTTATGGTTTATTTATTCATTTAACCCAAACACTTAATTCAGACAGTCAAATACATGACAATTTACATTTTTAAACAGATTTTAACACACCTTCTTCCGTATAAAATGTATTATCCCTTCTGGGAGTGATTTGTGCAACTAAACTAAGCTTATTAATAGGCAAATAATGCCTGGGAAACCAGCCCTGATTTAATAGCAGAGCGCTGCGTGTAGTTCACGTAAGTATCCACAGGAGGGCAGTACTCCCCCCGGAAATTCATCTGCAAAAACAACTCTAGGCGCCCTCCGGCTGCACGAAGGAAATAACACGGGGGGGGGGGCTGACTTGTTTCGTTACTTTACCTTTCCTGATGATTTGATTCCTTTTGCCAAGGAGGCATAAACGATTACCCAGGCCAGGAAGAGACAGCCTGCTAACGGCCAACGAATATCTCCAGGGTACTCTATCCCTTTAGAGATGTGCAGCACATTGTATCTGAGGACAGAGACGGTACGCAACAGTCAACCCGGGATTTCATCTCCGAGAGCCGAGTTCCCAACTGTGCATACTGTTATGAACACTGATTAAATCGTGCACAAATAAATAACGCTACCCTGACATTACAAATGAGATCACAAAATCAATACGAGGACATATAAAGATTTCAAGGGGAGTCTTAAAATCCAAACATATACAGAAATAAACAGACAAATAAATCTATTCTACCAGTCAGAGAGCCCATTGTATCCACTGATTCTGACTTACTTGAAGTATTCCTCACTGGGACTGACGTACGTCTTGTTACCATCCACGGTCATATTTAGCAGCTTGGACAAGTTTCCAACGGCATTAGCGGACAGACAGAAGGTGGAGTTCTTGATGGAGGTGGTGTTTCTGTCTCGGAGGATACACGTGTCTGTTCCAATCAGAAACCAGCACATATCAACCAGGAGAGACTTCAACAAGAGTTGTAGCCCACTGTGGATAGACTCTTACAGTGCAAGGCTTGAGGTTTTGTTTAACGATAAAATCCCTTGAAAGAAAGAGATACCTCTGACTGTGACAGAGGTACAGGAGAGGCCTGCTGGTTTAACTACCTAAATCAGAACCGGATCTGACTCGACAACCAAGCCAAATGAAGAGCCAGTGGTCAGACATGATTAATTAACCTTCTGCATCTCTAATGAAACACTTACATCAACCAACTACAACACTTATTTTCTCAACACAGAAATTGTTGAAATCTGCTTTCATCATTAATTTATCCTTCAAATGAAATAAAACTAAACGGTTTTCGTTTTCGTCATCCTGCAGTTACCACCAGCAGTCTAATATGACTGAATTTTCAAACGGCTTTCGTAACCTCCCTTTTTTCACTATTCACTATTATCATTAATTGTACACGGCTTGGTTGATTTAGTTTTAAATGGACTCGTATTATTATTATTTGTTTGTTTTAAAAAAAATAGAGTCTATTATCGGACGTATTTCTCCATAGGACGTACCAAGACCAAGAGAGTGGTAGAACCAGGTTTTAGTGAGGGTGTAATGCGTAATGTCACCCGCAGAGGTCCGTCTCGGACACACTGCGGTACTGCATGAGCGTCATACAGTAAATTTGTCAAGCCGGCAGTTTTTGTGCTGAATTCACAGAAATGAAAATGGGGGGAGGGGAGGGGAGGGGGGGGGGTACATGATATGAACCGAATTTCAATATCTAATCGATGCTATTGCGTTTCAAACGTCCCTATTTTGCTCCGCTGATAGTTTGCCACGTTAAAACACGTATTTTTCGTCATTTTACACCATAATAACTGATAGGGACTGCCCTTAATTACACCAAAGGAGTCTGGGGGGGGGGGGTGAAAGTTTTGATATCGCGTTTGAACTGTTACAAAATGATGAAGAAATATGAATTAAAATCTTCCTACAAATACATAAAATGAAATAAAACATAAGAGGGCACACATATAGGTATCTTTTTAGCCATCGCCAAAAAAAAAAGAAAGAAACAAAAAGAAAAAATATACACACACAAAAAACGATTCCTTGATGGATACTGTACATCAGCAAACAGTGGAGAGTTGAATGTGAATATTTCGGGGTTTTTTTGTTTTGTTAGATTAACAGCACATCGAACACGAGCATACCACTGCATAGATCACAGGTCATTATTCATTTTACTGCAGGTTTGTAAGACACCTCAGCTGAGGGAGGCATGACGCATTGCGCATTGTGGAGAGGGTGCTTTTGGTGTGTTTGTGTGTGTGTGTGTGTGTGTGCGTGCGTGCGTGCGTGTGCGTGTGCGTGCCTTACCTAAGAGGAGCATGTCTTTGTCCTTACATTCCACCGTGTTCCACTCATTCCTACAGTTAGCCCATGGCAGTGAGCCCTTCAACGAAGCGAACAGGTAGTACAGTGTCCAGCACATTATAATATTATAGTATATGGCTATCAAGACAGATATTATCAACATGGCAATCCCGCAACCTAAAATAAATAAATGAGACGAAATAGATGAATTACTCTTAAGCAAGTGGAACAGCTTGGTGTCAACACATGAAAGGATTTGGGCGCCGGGCCGGACTTGTGGCAGTTTACCTTGCAGGGCCGGGATGGCTTTCCACACTGACACGGGGCCCTGGCTGGCAAACTGGCCGAGGGAAACCTCCATCAGGAAGATAGGGATGCCGGCAATGCCCAGCATTGTCAAGTAAGGGATCAAAAAAGCCCCTGCGAGGAAGAGAAAAATCACGCGAGTTTTCGCAATTCACGGACCTCTTAAAAAAAAAAACTCCCAAAGAAAGAAAAACGAATGATGACTGTGTCAAACGGGGAGTCTGCCCATATTTTTAGGCCTGTTCGATTAACTGCCAACTTATTTGTCATTTATAAAGAAAAAGGGATTCCACCAATGTACTGCAAATTAAGGTAAATATAAATAATTACAAGTCCATAGCAACAGAGCCTTTTATAATTAAATTATTAGGGAAAAATTCGAATTAAACTAATAATAATCTCTTTCATCGTGATTACCAATAATAATAATAATAATAACAATCATAATAAATAATCATAATAAAGTCATTTAATGTGATTAACAACAATAATGCCATAATCAATCAATTTATTCATATGGAATTAAATTAGACACTCTCTCTGCACGCTTGGGTAGAAACATTAACTCAATGTGTGTGTGGATACTATTTTATTATCTTTATAGGTACTTTCTTCTTTTCAACAATCAGCCCCCCTCACAAGCAAAAAAAAAGGAGGGGGGGACCGCTAATGCAGGCCTACATTTCACATCTGTAATGGCCAACGAGCCTAACCATAGATAGATAGACAGACTAGACAGACAGACAGACAGACAGACAGACAGACAGACAGAGATAGATAGATAGATAGATAGATAGATAGATAGATAGATAGATAGATAGATAGATAGATAGATAGATAGATAGATAGATAGATAGATAGATAGATAGATAGATAGATAGATAGATTTAAACTTTGTGTTGGACAGCAACAGAAGGGTTGTTTTGGTTGTTGCTAGGTTAGCTTAAGTGTGTGTCGGGTTAGCCCAGCCAAAACTTTACCTCCACCATTTTGAAAGGCAAGATAGGGGAACCTCCACACGTTCCCCAGTCCCACGGCGTACCCCACCATCGACAGAATAAAATCCAGTTTATTTGACCAGTTTCCTCTGGCTTTATTCTCATCTCCCCCCTCGTCATCATCGTCTGCCTGAGAACACACAGCGTCCATGGTCACTTTTAACCTCTTGTTAAGTACCACGTCACGCACCAGACCTGAAATATGAGGCGGCCATTTTTTTAATTCGTTTTCAAACATGGAACATAAAGCGGCTGGGGGACACCGGGTGGAAGGTGAGCCTCGGTTCCAACGAACTTGAACCGAGAGGCAGATGGAGCGAGAATCAAATCACTGCAAATCACCTCGGGCTCGGAAGTTCTCACTTAAAGCCTCATCGAGCAAATTTGAAACATGACCGGGTAAAAAAACGTTTCTATTACTGTTATTACGGTGTTATTCCAATTTCCTCACAAGTGCGTGCACGCAAACGTGTGCGTGTGTGCGCGTGTGCGTGTGTGTGTGAGGGGGGATTCACGCTTATCAATGGACGGGAGAGGAATACCCTCGCGGGAATTGGAACAACGGATAGAATCCGCAACCTTATGTAAGCCATCAGCAGCAGCCCCTGGAGAGCCGGAGCCGAGCCTAGAACAGAGCAAGGCGCAGTGCGGGGACGCTGCATGTCCCTAACACCCACCGAGCTACAGTAGCACACACACACACACACACACACACACACACACACACACACACACACACACACACATATAAACACGTTGCATGCAACAATTGTTAATTCAGCACTCACCACTGTTGGTAAGATACCACTCATATACAACTGCCTTTTTAAACAGAGTTAATTGTGGATTTACCAGACAATTATACGCTCACCACCCTACTGTAGTCTAGATCCAGCGTATTTTTTAAATCGACTATTTTTTTTTATTATTATTATTTTTAAAATTAGCTGATCAGACATGGTAGTAAGCTCTAGGATATTCTCATATCTGTGATTCATTTCACACACCAGGAAACACCGATCTACCGGAGCTCTAAACTCTCGGGTGGTGGTGGGGGTGGGGGGTCACCTCCACATGCAGGCGGCCAGTTCAAGTCAGCTCTCTTATCGAGGGGGACACGAAAACACCCAAATCTCGCTCAAATTTTTCAGTAAAAGACACGCAGAACCCAGTGGATGTCATGCACGCGGAATCCCATTTCGGCAGGCTGAGCCCGCTCTCGTGCGGCTGAAACAGCTGGTTTGAGCTTACTTACCCCCGCCACGGCGCTGGACTGAACAGACGTGTTGCCATCTGTGCCCAGTACGATGGTGGTTTGGCTCATGGCCGTCCAGTTGCCAGAAGCATTGTTTTGCTCCGCGTTAGCCCTTAGCGGGTCTCCATACTGAGCAGACATCCCTCCTCGGCCCTGGGCGGCAACTGAACCACCACCACCACCACCAGCACCACCAGCAGCAGCACCGACACCGCCCAGCCGAGCTGCTGCCGAACCGGCGGAATCCTTTCGGAAGGTCGAGTTTGCGGCTACGGATCCAGGCACCGCCGGTGCGGCGCTTTTAAACGTCCCATAGACTTTATTAGTCTCCGGGTCTCCCGGTTTATTTTCCGCGGGACAAAAAGTTTTGCTCTCGTGACAAGGGGCCGGTTGGCGGGAGACGTTCTCCGGGTCGTGCGCCGTCGGAAGCCCCCCAGCTCCGTCGGGCTGCTGTGACGGGTTGTATCCGGCGGAAGCGTTGTTGGCCGGCTGTTTGGGCATCTCTCTCTGGTCAGAGAAATCCTGCAAGATGTTGGGATTAGAGAGGTTAGCCAAGCAAATGCAGCATTAACCACAACAAAAACAATACATAAAAGCAGCTTTTTACTAAAGAGGACTCGCTTTCCAACGGTTATGGTCTGTGAAAAGTGATGTTATCTTTTTGTTTTGTTTTTGTTTGTTTTTGTTTTTTTTACTATTACCAAAAATGCTGAATTCTTTTCTGTGTTTCCTTTTTTTTCCATCTTTACAACGAATAGAGCCGCATTAGGTGTCCCCGCAGTTTCTGCGCCTCATGTTTTCGCTCCGCTGTTCTTAGTTTCAGCTGGTCTCTGCTTCTCCCCTTCGTTTCTGCAAGATTCTTTAATTTTACGGCCCATTTCCCCCGTGTCATTCAGCCCCACACATCGACTGATTTTATGGGCAATAGACAAGCTGCCGGTCTTCTCAGCAGCTCCCCTCTCCCCGGTAGGCATGCATGATCACCGGCATTTCGGCACCGACAGGACCGGGCTGGAATTATACATTACACATTATACTTCCACTGAGTTTAGCTTCGAGGAAGAAGAAAGCGACCAACGTGCAGGAGATGCATGAAAAAAGGGTGCAAAAGCAGAATCTGCTAATTGATTTGTAGCAATTGTCGAACACATTCTTGCGCTTTTAATTAATGGGGAGGGGGGGGGGACGAAGCTTGACGAAAATCCTTTCTTTCTTTGCAGGAAAATGAACATAATCACATTACATATCAACAAAGAATACTCCCCCAACCGTTTGAATTTCAGATTCAGCGACACCGCATAATGAGAACGGGTTAAAGTGAACGGTGCATGCGGGGAGTAAAGTTTTCCTGTGTAACTTTAGTTACACTTGGCCATCCCGATTCAGCACCACAGACAGCGCATGCACACATACAGTAGCCACGCCAAAATGCACGAAAAACGGGTTACACAGCAAGTTACCTACCAAGCAGGACACTTCCAGTAGTTAAAAGCGGCTGGGGAATATCATCGAAAGCGTGTTTATAGGTACTCACCATTTGGGCAGATGAGTGGCGAGAGGCTGGAAACAGCTGGAAAGAAGAGAGGACGGGAAGTGGAGTGGATTTCGCTGTGCCAAGTGCAAAGCTTTCTATACCTCCGTGGGAAAGGTTGGGTTTGCGTCAGTGCAGAGCAAGGTGCCCTTCGCTTGACATTTTCTTGATAATAGGAGTTTGATAAATCATTGGCCTTGGATTCTGATTTTTAAAGGGACATCGGGCGGAGACGGAGGCGCGTGCGTTGCTGTCACGCAAAAGCCCGTGCGCGCGCGCGTGTAGGCGTGCAGGGCTGACTCTTTCACAGCTGATTAATACACTTGTCTCCAGGGATATATGCAAGCCATATGAGCACACACCTCGTTTGTGTGTGTGTGTGTGTGTGTGTGTGTGTGTGTGTGTGTGTGTGTGTGTGTGTGTGTATGTTTGTGTGTGTGTACAGCGCATACGATGTATATATGGTTCATGGAAAAGCTGGTATTGTATGTAAGACTGGCAATCCCGTGTCTCGACAGTATCTTTAAACTGCACTTTAAATTCCAGTTTGAGTGGAGTTTCCTTACGGTTGGACACGGTGGCTGTCCTATACACCCATACAGTCACTTCTTAAGAGTAGATTAGTCCAGATGAGGCTCGATTTCCTCTTTGCATTTAGTTATTTATAGGTCGGGGTATATAGTTTACAGGTTTATGAGTGTTATAGGTTAAAATAATCATAAAAACAACAATAATAACAACAACAGTAATTAATAAGTAGAAACACTCCTTTGAGAAGTGATTAAAATGGCTTCATACTGTGAACTCCGAGTGGGATATGACATCCACTCCTAACCCATTTATAAACGTTTCATATCATCATATTATAGTGCCAAACTGCAGAGTTAAAATTATCTGACTAAAATAGCCTAAGCTATATATAGCTTTCACACTTGAAGCGGTTTACGCACACAAGCTGCAGGCTCTTTACGTTGGCTCCTGCGTCACAGATAAGAGCATTGATCAAGTTCAGCAAAGTGGGCGAGGTCTTCACGAAGTTACTCATTTGTTAACATCTTAGGCGGGGAGGCTTTTTTTTTTTTTTAAATTTTGAGATCACATGGTTTCCCAACTTATACTGAAAGCGCTATAACAAAAAAAACGTGTCATGGATGCTCTGTTCTAAAATACTGCATTGCGCACATTACTGTTCACATTCCTTAATAACGGACATCGAAAGCGTAACATTTCTACCGGCAGGCAGATAAACAGCATGCGCATCTTCTCGTGCCTATTGTCAAGCGGTAATGTTGAATAATTCCTCAAGCGGTGCCATCGCGCGGGAACTCGAGTGAGCTTCGCGCGCCACTTCAGGGCCGTATCTGTTTGCGCGCGCTCACGCGGCTTGTAAATCTATGTGTGCTCCAGATAAAAGGGCTGATGCCTTTGTATTAGCCGGCCGCTTTCAGGTTTAATTACAGTGTCAACAGAGAATAATTGTAATTGATTTCTGCGCCCCTTTCCTTGTCCAGTGGAACACACTCCCCCACGCACGGGTGGGAACAAGAGGCAATGACAGGCGGCCTTTCTCAGAACAGGGACGCCGACAACACATTTTGATTTTCATAAACGTGAGAATTACCCACGGCAGTCTACAGGGGGGTTCAAATTGGCCAACCCCAATTCAGTTCGCACGAAACGCAGACAAATAACGCCTTTGTTTATCAAAGGTTATTTTGGGCTGCAAAAGCTTAAAACATTGTAGACGGATTTGCAATCGGCCAGCAGAGCGAAGGGGGGGGGGGCGGAACAGGATTTGACCGAGCTGTGGAGGACTCCTGAGTTTTATCTGGCAAACCCCCTTGACCCAAGATAGCATGGGTCACGTGACGATCGCTCCCGCGCTAGCTAATTACAAGAGCCTGTATAATTAACTGATCACACCAAGTGACGGGAGGCCATGATAAGGTCCCCGCATCCTGAGAAGGCAGCGGCGGTGTTCACATCATACCCATCCTCTACTGACGGGCCTGCCCTGGTTATTATTATTATAAAACTGCTTGTTCCTGCTCATGGCTGTTGCATGTATTAACATTTTACGCCTGACAAAATCCATGTATGCAAGGTTATCAATTAAATTTTATATCAGGTAGCCTCCTTTTTCAACTTTGTTTCAGTGTTTATTTGTTGTTCTTAATAAGAATTTGGGAAAATTCTATGGGCTCTCCCATACACTATGAATAAAATAAGAAGGCACATGAAACAGTGAAACCAATAAGTGCTGACTCTTTGTAACTCCATGTTTTAAACTATTCCCAACCTGTCTCAACTCGTTTGTCGGGTCATTTTGAAAATGATTATTCACAATGCTCATACTCTGATCCGACACACCGGTTTATATGAGGGTTATTTAGCCCATTAACTTGTATTATTCTCGTAACTCACTGGATTTTTACAACCTCGTGGCTGCTGCCAAAATGCAAAACCAAATTCAGATGGACATGCGTTTCAGGTTTAACAAAGCTCAGCTGGTACTGAGTTTTATTCTGCCAAGTAACATCAGCGGCAACATATCCTCATATGAGTGATAGGACATAACAAATGACAGCCATAAAGAGCAAATGGACACATAGCAGTGATTTCATTAAGAAACACCGACTGTTTGATGAGAAGCAAGTTTTCTCTGCAGAGAAGGTGGTGCTTTCTTGCTAAGCTAAACATCGCTGTACATACTTGATCACAACAGAAAGTAGCAGCAGGTCAGGAGAAAGACTGTCAAAGTACCAACAAGACAGTCAGACAACCCAAAAGTCTGTACCATCAAGTTTGGGATTCATCACCTCAGGAATGGAAAGAAAAGCCTTAAATTATACGGCAGGGCTGCTCAATGGAGTGTGCAGAGTCTTTATTCGGCCTTTTTAAGGCTAAAATTCGTTTTGCATTGTCCCAATAAATTCCTGGAAGATGGATGATGACACCCACTGAGGTTTTTCAGAGCTAAAATTAGTGGTAGTAAAGGGGGGAAAAAACCCTTTGCAGAAACGTTTCTTAAAAGGAGAGTGGCTAGGACTGTTTTTCTTTGGATACAGATAGTGGAGCTATCAGCATGAAGTGGACAGATAGTGGAGGAAACCGAAAAAGCAGACAGAATAGGGAAGACACAAAAGGAAAATTCCCCTTTCATAACCCAACCTGAAGCCAGCAGGGATACATGTTGGTTCTATGACAAGGTTTTTTTTAACCAGTGCAAAATACCCCAAACACAGCAATTACTGTGCACAGTACACATATTGAGTACATGAGTTTACATACTAATTATACACACTCAAACAAAAATACAACGAGCAAACTCATTCACCATGGTTGAGGCTTTATTACAAGGCAGCGAAATCATCACGTTTGAAACAACGTTGTCCACTAACACAACTACAGGTTGTGTGAGTCGTCAACATCAAGTATGAGTTTGAACTGCTCCTACACATAGTCACTATGAAAAACACTTTTGATATGAGTGGTATATCTTTGTCACATGTTATAATGATGGTTTAGAAGTCCTCTTATGGGACAATACCAGGCGGATGTTTATGCCAACAAGAGACACGGAGAGTATTTTCCAAGTCTGGGTGACCACTGTAAAGCCTGAGCCCTGATCAGCAGTCATGTGACTGCTGACATCACTGCACGCTGTATGTCTGCCTCCAGTCTGGGAGGTCAAACGTGACCAGTAGGGAGCGAGGGTCCTTCCTGTTTTTACGCACTGTGATCCTCCCCTTGAGCTCCTCCCCTGAAAAGAGATGAGAGAGAAATAACGACATCATTAGCGTGCTAGCTGAAAGCAGCACAGTATTGTTATCCCGTACAAAATATTTTATATATCCTTTCTTTGGTTACTTACAAGCACAACTCCTCTAGCTTTACAGCTATAGACCCAGTAAATGTACCCAACTCCATCTCTCTTTCTCATTCTTTTTTCCCCCCACTCCATTTTTCCCATTGGACCAACTTTCAGACTGTCCCCCTCATCACAACTTTCAAGATAGAGGAACCAAACTTGGGGGACACTTTAAGCCCAGGCCTTATTTTCATCACCATAACCCACCTCTGATCCTTTTTTATCCTTTCTTTTTAACCTAATTCACTTCTATTCCCTCTTTCTCCTACACTTTTCAAAACTAGTCACCCAACTTTACAAAGCTGTGCATGCTTATACAGTCATGTACTCATTTCATGCCCTTACTCCTTTCTTTCCCTCCCCCTCAATCCCTTATTGACTTCCATTCATTTTGTTATTGTAATGGTTTTAAAGTTAGGCATGAAGTTAGTCCTAGCTTTCTTTAGAGATACCCCATTTCTATCTTCCTTTTTCATTTCGTTCTTGCAGCACTTTCAGCTGGGCCTAACATTTTCTCCAAGAAATTTACTTTCTAGTCGCACATATAGGCTTAACGTTTCAAGAAGCAAAGGAATTTCAGCTATAGACAGGATTTCAGCAGCAACTAAAGTCAATTGCAATTTTCAGTTGTCAATTGGACTTGCAGCTTTAATTGGAAACACATAAATCATGTAATACTAAATGTCAATTTTCTTCCTTTGTCTAGATCACAAACTTCCTCTCTGCGCTAAGTGAGGAAACAAAAACGTGACCTGCAAGCACAACACACATTTTGCTAATCATAGCTTGACACTGCTTTACTACAAAGGGTGTACATTTTTGAACTTGATTTACTCTACTCCCCACTGGTGATTGCTATCAGCGTAATCAGTGCTCAACTTCCTTCCCCCAAAAATTATAATTTCTTATTAATTCAATACAGTTCTGCTGTGACCATGCCTCTGCACTGGTGCACAGCATACAGCAGCGTGAGCAGAGATGCTCTGACATATGCAAGGAAAAGATGATGACAAGGAGAGAGGGCAATGCGTTTTAATGTATGTTAATAAGCGGGGGGGGGCACTAAAGAATCCTGATGGCAGGGAGAATCAAGAGCCTTTACAGTATGACACACAGCACACTAGCAAACGTGAGGCTGGGTAGAGATGACGATGATTACGACGCCTAATCACTTTGATTAACTTCATGTTTGACTGCTGGGGGTAAATGAATGTTTACCCAATTGGCAAACAAGCATCCTCTAACACATACACCACCACTTCCTCAGCCAAGCATTCCTCATCGCTGGAGGGTGGGGGGTGAGGGGCTGGCGGAGAATGCTGACTGTGGCGCTTTCTCCGGCAAGGCACATCCGCCATCACTGCTGTCACATCTGAGCTGTTACCATGCCAACACCGCCATGGACACTATGCTGCTGCTCTCTGGGTCTGTCACAAACAAACGCCTGTGAGTCTAGACTCCTGAGTGTAGGAGTATAGGATGTTTCCATGAAGCAATTTCCAAGTTAACTGAATAACCAGACGTCAGATTGGCATGCTTGAATGCTGCATAATGCCAGTGGACTTCCAAAAAATCTCAAGCAGAATATGAAATAAACCCACAGAACCTCAGTCAAACAGCAATACTGATAATAGGTTAAAAAAATGTAGGAAGAATAAAAAGACTGGAGGTTTTCATGATGAGAGTCTACAACAGATGCTGTAGTCCTCCACTGTAGGCATAAAAGGAATCAACTGGGCAAGAGGCAGGCAACATGAAAGCCTGTCCAACTGTTACAAAATGAAGGCACAGCTGCCTTGATGTCAACTTCCTGGGTGGTTCACTGGAGCCTGGCACTCCATGAAGTCCCTCACACTCAACTTTGGCAAATATCTTGGAAAAGGTCAAAGGTATAATTGTTTGACCTTTGGTAGCTCTCTGATGAAACGCAACTAGAAAAATTTTTTTTAAAAAAAGGTTTGGGTTCAAATAATTTCACCTTCCCAGAGCAAACTTCACAGTGAATTGTGTGGCATATCACTTAACATTTCACAGGAGAGAAGAGAAATACACAAATGCACGAGCCACCAAAGACATATGCGTTTTGACACGCTTCAGCCACACCCAACTGCCTTTAGTCAGTGTGCTCTCCCCATGGATGATGGTCATGGTAACTTCACTTAGCTGGCCAATCCATTTCTTACGTAAACTAGCCAATCAGGAGCCACGAGAAGGAGTTGACCATGTGTGGAAATGAGTAGAGGGAATGGAGCTGGTCTTTCACAGGGATGTCGTTCATCAACATGCCAGTATCATTAACCACACACAGCCCCACGGACACAGCCCATCTCAGCCCACTGCAGCCACTCTACCCTTCCCTCTGACAAATTACACTGGCAATTCATAGCCCCTGTTTCCTAGTAATTGAATCTGTCGTTGATTACATTTTTACATTTTAAGCTTTTAGCTGATAGTTCCATATGGGTAAAACAGTGGAATCCATTTTAGATTTCTGAATCTTACAACTAAACCATTTGATCCACAGTGCCTGTATTTGGATAAAGCAAAACGATTCTAGTGTGCCCAGAATAATTATTCATGATAGAGAAGTGCTGGGTAAATCAATAAAAGCTAAGCACAGAGGTAAAAAACAAAAGTTTTAACAATCAATAATGCTGTGGATCCAACCACAGACACCTGATCTTGGGCCCAAGGTCATTAAAGGTATCTTTCTGTCCTTATTACATGCGGAGTTCCTCAAGGTCTACTTTTAGGCACAATCCTGTTTCCTATTTACATAATCCCACTTCGCAAGGTCATTACTAAACACAATATTTGTCCATTGTTACACTGACTTTTAGATACATAATTTATCTTTAAAACTCAGTAAGCCACCCCTAAGGAAATACCTCAGTGATGGTATAACAATTTTTGGTGTTGTAAAAAATCAACTAATTCAGACATCATCTCCAATTTCTGATTTATAAACAAGATATGAGCCCATGCCTATTTCTCAGAATCTCAGACAGGGTTAAGGGTTAAGGTGAGTCTACTGGCCCTGCAGGATCTGTTATGACCTTCCTGAAGCGCTTTGACAAGCAGAATCAGTACCAATGTTTCAATCCCTTCTTTAAACTTATATTTAGACTTAATTTCATGCAAAGTCTTTAATCATTTCATTTACACTTTGATTGTATGCACCATCCATTTTCTCTTATTTTGTGCTGCCTTCTTGTTTTGTTTGATGGTTTACTACCTTTGCTTGCATTCAGTCACAAATCACTTCACAAATGTTTCTAAAAAAAAATCATAAATTTATAATTTTTGCTGATTTCATCATAAATGATGTGCTACTTATGTAGATTTATAATTAGGAAAATGAGCTTCTGATTTCAACCACCTCCCTAGCACTGGAATGAAGTTCATGGCAGACTTTCAATTTTGTTTTTTTCTCATCTTCCTTTTTTCAATTTACCTCTCAAATTCTCTGTCCCCTCTTCTGTACTTTTCGACTTGTAAGCCCTCTCCCTCTCTGCGAGGGGGTGGGGGTGAAAGGAAATGTGGATGGGCTGTATATCCTAAGCACCTGTCTACAGATACATAGTGAGCCCGTGCGTTGTATTACAGCCTAATGCAGTGAGCATCAGTTGGGTTTCAGCACGACCATCATTCTGGACACCTAAAACACCTTCAGAGTTCAATGGAGAGGGGTTAAGAGAGGGTTGAGTCAGAGAAGGGAGGGAGGGAGAACGAGGAACCGGGCTGACGAGGAACAGTGAGCTGGCGAGGGAACTGGACGGAAGAGGGAGAGTTATGGTGGGATTTGGGACAGAGGAAGAGAGCCTCAAAAAGAGGAGGGAAAAAAAGACTGACCAAAAACATCTTTGACAAACTTGGAAGCACGCATTTCAGTGCTTCTCAACAGTGTCTAGTATAGATAACCAGGTCACAGTCCCACATAGATGACCATGGGACTTCAGTGCACAAACTGTGACATCCTTTTTTAAATAAACACAAAGTATCTGTTAAGAACATCCTATGAAGGGCCCTCCTCTTCCATATAGGAGCTACACAAACACAGCTGAGCATGACAAACGATGTGGTGTTTAATTCATTAAGCTGCCACTGAGGAGTATTTGCATAAATGTGTTGTTCCAACCCATTGCATGCCTTTTCTTTTCCACCAGACCCTCCCATAGAATCTCAGCCACATATTTAATTACTGCACTCATACAAGCGCATCAAAGAGGTTTCCTTCTCTGCCACAATAAATCACTGCAGACAGAGCTTGTATTGAAAATAACATTTGGATGGGTTATGCCCTTTCCTCACGACAGTGAATTGGGCTGAAGGTGTCTCTAAGTCATGATGATGTACAAAGGGAGGTGAGATCAATGTGTGCGTGTGTGTACCTGACAGTTTTGTCATCTTTAAGGTGACTTTGGGACGGTCTTCTTTCATTGCAGAACAGAGAGAGAGTAAGTTTTACGTGGGAGAAGGGAAGTGTGTGCGAGTGTGTTTGAGTGGGAAAACAAGGAGCGTGTGTGTGTGTGTGTGTGCGGACTTTTGCTATATAAAGGGTTTTGTGTCAGTCTAGAATTGTATGCGAGTAGGTTTAAGTTGGTAATTGAGCAGTCGGTGTGATTTCGTGTGTGTGTGTGTGTGTGTGTGTGTGTGTGTGTGTGTGTGTGTGTGTGTGTGTGTGTGTGTGTGTGTGTGTGTGGGTGCACATGCGTGTGCACATGCGTGTGTGCAGATGTTATATAACACACTATAGGAGGGAGGGAGGCAGACAGTGAATGCTGTTAAAAACTCCATTTCTGGTTTAATGCCTCACGAGGAAGTTTGGGACTGTTGGGGCACTGAGGTGAAGTGAGTACATCTCCTTCCCTCTCTCTCTAACTCCATCTTTTTCTTCCTCCAAACTTTCTAATACTGGACTTGTTTTGTAGTTCCAGGACCTACCCGTTTACATTGCCTTTAATGGACTCAAACTGAGCTGGCTCAACTTAATACAGGAAAGACTGATTCTGAATACAGGAAGATGTTTTTTTTTTTTACTTTATTTTCCAATTTTCACATTTTTTGGAACAGGTATACAAGACACATGAACAACAACAACAACAAAGAAACATGTAGGAATCCCCCCTCCCCGCAAGGCTCAAAGAAAGGGGGGAAAAAGGACTATGCAGGAATTTCTTATTCCAATTCCACATAATAACCATGTTTTTGAAGACAATATAAAGTTGTACACATATACACTACCGTTCAAAAGTTTGGGATCACATTGAAATGTCCATATTTTTGAAGGAAAAGCACTGTACTGTTCAATGAAGATAACTTTAAACTAGTCTTAACTTTAAAGAAATACACTCTATACATTGCTAATGTGGTAAATGACTATTCTAGCTGCAAATGTCTGGTTTTTGGTGCAATATCTACATAGGTGTATAGAGGCCCATTTCAAGCAACTATCACTCCAGTGTTCTAATGGTACAATGTGTTTGCTCATTGGCTCAGAAGGCTAATTGATGATTAGAAAACCCTTGTGCAATCATGTTCACACATCTGAAAACAGTTTAGCTCGTTACAGAAGCTACAAAACTGACCTTCCTTTGAGCAGATTGAGTTTCTGGAGCATCACATTTGTGGGGTCAATTAAACGCTCAAAATGGCCAGAAAAAGAGAACTTTCATCTGAAACTCGACAGTCTATTCTTGTTCTTAGAAATGAAGGCTATTCCATGCGAGAAATTGCTAAGAAATTGAAGATTTCCTACACCGGTGTGTACTACTCCCTTCAGAGGACAGCACAAACAGGCTCTAACCAGAGTAGAAAAAGAAGTGGGAGGCCGTGTTGCACAACTGAGCAAGAAGATAAGTACATTAGAGTCTCTAGTTTGAGAAACAGACGCCTCACAGGTCCCCAACTGGCATCTTCATTAAATAGTACCCGCAAAACACCAGTGTCAACATCTACAGTGAAGAGGCGGCTGCGGGATTCTGGGCTTCAGGGCAGAGTGGCAAAGAAAAAGCCATATCTGAGACTGACCAATAAAAGAAAAAGATTAAGATGGGCAAAAGAACACAGACATTGGACAGAGGAAGACTGGAAAAAAGTGTTGTGGACGGATGAATCCAAGTTTGAGGTGTTTGGATCACAAAGAAGAACGTTTGTGAGACGCAGAACAAATGAAAAGATGCTGGAAGAATGCCTGACGCCATCTGTTAAGCATGGTGGAGGTAATGTGATGGTCTGGGGTTGCTTTGGTGCTGGTAAGGTGGGAGATTTGTACAGGGTAAAAGGGATTCTGAATAAGGAAGGCTATCACTCCATTTTGCAACGCCATGCCATACCCAGTGGACAGCGCTTGATTGGAGCCAATTTCATCCTACAACAGGACAATGACCCTAAACACACCTCCAAATTGTGCAAGAACTATTTAGAGCAGAAGCAGGCAGCTGGTATTCTATCGGTAATGGAGTGGCCAGCGCAGTCACCAGATCTGAACCCCATTGAGCTGTTGTGGGAGCAGCTTGACCGTATGGTACGCAAGAAGTGCCCATCCAACCAATCCAACTTGTGGGAGCTGCTTCTGGAAGCGTGGGGTGCAATTTCTCCAGATTACCTCAACAAATTAACAGCTAGAATGCCAAAGGTCTGCAATGCTGTAATTGCTGCAAATGGAGGATTCTTTGACGAAAGCAAAGTTTGATGTAAAAAAATCTTATTTCAAATACAAATCATTATTTCTAACCTTGTCAATGTCTTGACTCTATTTTCTATTCATTTCACAACATATGGTGGTGAATAAGTGTGACTTTTCATGGAAAACACAAAATTGTTTGGGTGATCCCAAACTTTTGAACGGTAGTGTATCTATAAGTATTTTCGTTACAACCGGGTAAATAAAAAGTACATTCAATAAAAGGGAAAACCGTCAATAAAGTCTATGAAAGGACTCCAGGTCAAAGTAAAGTTTTTGCGGGTTTTACATATTTTATATCGGAGCTTTTCTAAGGGTAGAAAGGACAGCACCTCCCTTAACCACTGCAAAAATGATGGAGCTTTATTCGACTTCCAGTTAAATAGGATAAGTCTGCGTACTAGTAATGAGGCAAATGCTCTACATTTGCCTGCAAAGTTGTGACCTTACAGTTAGGGGGTGGTATGCTAAAGATGGCTGTGTGAAAATCAGTGGTTATGGTCTGTTTACAGATATGTGAGAATACATTAAATATCTGTCCCCAATAACTGTTGAAAGAGGGGCATGCCCAGAACATGTGTCCCCCCGAGGCTGGACTATGGCTGCACCTCAGACACCCAGGGTCTGTGGTCGGAAAGATTCTGGCAAGCTTGTCCCCCGAGTAGTGAAGACGGTGAAGCACCTTAAATTGAATTAAACCATGTCGTATACACAATGAGGACATATGTATACGAGTTAAGCTGTCCCGCCATGCCTCTTCAGAGAGCTCTACACCTAAATCTCTCTCCCATGCAGTTTTTGT
Organism: Lampris incognitus; assembly: GCF_029633865.1. Lineage (NCBI taxonomy): Eukaryota > Metazoa > Chordata > Actinopteri > Lampriformes > Lampridae > Lampris > Lampris incognitus. The sequence continues at coordinate 45,810,017 of NC_079214.1, forward strand.
TTTGTCCCAGGATATCTGTTTCAATCCCTGTATCAGTGTGTAAATTATAGAGACCTGTTTTTTTCCCAAAGGCATCCATCTCTAGAATAACATCTAATTGGCTCCTGGGTGGCAGATACGGAAATGAGGGAAACACTTTCTTGGCAAAACTGTGGATTTGAAGGTATCTAAAAAAATGGGATCTGGGTATGTTATGGTCTTTGGTAAGTGTTTCAAATGAGGTGAATGTTCCGTCTTTAAATAGATCACAGAAAAACACCAATCCATTTCTATGCCAATGTTGAAATGCGTTATCTAACACAGATGACGAGAAGAATTATTTGCTACTGGAAAAAGACCGCTAGCATGCTTTAATCCAAAATGCCTCCTAAACTGTAGCCATATCCTAAATGAAGCTTTAATCACTGGGTTTGTTATTTGTATGTCACGATTATGTGGTAGTGGAGAGGTGAATATCGGTAAAGGATTGGATAAGAGTTCCATGTGAACCCAATCTGTACCCTGTTGATTCTTATATGTAAATGCCCAATGTAAAAGTTTTACAATGTTCGCAGCCCAGTAGTAACAAATAAAGTTAGGCAAGCCTAATCCCCCTGTTTCCTTTGGGACCTCCAAGTATATTTTCTTCATCCTGGGGTTTGAATTGTTCCAGATGAATGATGAACATTAATCTATCTAATTGTTGAAAAGTTGTCTTAGGTATGAATATGGGAATCATTTGAAAAAGTCACTTTAACTAATCTACTACTACTACTACTTTTGGCTGCTCCCGTTAGGGGTCGGTCGCCACAGTGGATCATCCGTTTCCATTTCTTCCATTTTAACTATATTAATGCAGCCGCCTAATGAAATTGGTAGCGTTGACCAATTTTTAAAATCTTGTTTTGTTCGTTCTATTAGTGTTTTAATGTTATGGTTATATAACCTCCCCATTGTATGGGTGACTTTGATTCCTAAATATGTAAATACATTATGTTCAAGTTTAAATGGAAAGCTAGAGCAGTGTCCATCGGTGTGGTTAATCGGAAAAAGCACGCTCTTTGAATAGCTTATCTTATAACCTGATAGGCGACCAAAGTTATCCAGGGTAAGTAATACTCTTGGTATGGATTCTATTGGGTTGGATATATATAACAACAGGTCATCTGCATAAAGTGATACCTTATGCAATTTACCGCCTCGTGAGATACCTTTAATGCCATCCTCTGCCCTAAGAGCTATAGCGAGTGACTCAATTGCCAAATTGAAAAGGGAAGGAGAGAGGCTGCAGCCCTGTCTGCAGCCCCTATGGAGCGAAAAATAATCAGACATAATATTATTCATTCGCACTGTGGCTGTCGGTGAGCAATATAATATTTTAACCCATGCTAGGAATGATGAACCAAAGCCCAACCTTTCTAGAACAGCAAATAGATATTGCCATTCGATGCGGTCAAATGCCTTCTCAGCATCTAAAGAAATCACTACTTCTGTCTGTTCTACGGAATGTGGTGTGTACAGTACATTAAATAGGCGGTGCATGTTATAGAATGACTGCCTGCCTGGTATAAAATCGGTTTGATCAGGGTTAACAACCGTTGGGACTACAGTTTCAATACGGGTGGCCAAGATTTTTGTAAGGATTTTGTAGTCTCAATTCAACAAGCTTACATCCCTCTTTTATCCTGACAATGCGTGCATTACACCGGCGTTGTTGTCCCTCCAGATCACCTACCTCCTGGCGTAGCATAGCGACTTCAGATTTTAGCTGGCTGATGTCCTCCTCCATTTTCATCGTCTTGTCTGAGTATGTGTTCGGGCCGTCCTCCACATCTTTCAGACGGGTTTTTTGTTTCGCCATGCCGTCCTTTATAGTCTATTTTTGCATTTAGATCCTCTGTGAATGAATCTATCCGTGCCAAGATCTTGCTCTCACTGCTCGCAATGGCAGCCATCACCCCAGATAGATCTGTAGACTCCTCGTCCGGGGCCCTCACAGAGCCTGAGGCTTTAGCGGCCTGGTCACTGCTGGATTTACAAGAAGATGTTTTGTGTGGTTTTGTATATGTGCTTGTGTGTTTATTGTAATTGGGTTAGTCACTAGGGCTGTCATGATCATGAAATTTTAGTTGATGATTGTCATACAAATAATCACGATTGATTTGTCTTTTTTTTTTTTTTGGCTTTCCCCCCCCTTTTTTTCTCCCCAATAGTACTTGGCAAATTACCCTATTTCCTCAGCCGTCCCGGTCGCTGCTCCACTCCCTCTGCCAATCCAGGGAGGGCTGCAGACCACCACATGCTTCCTCCGATATATGTGGAGTCGCCAGCCGCTTCTTTCCACCTGACAGTTTCGCCAAGGGGATGTAGCGTGTGGGAGGATCACGCTATTCCCCCCAGTTTCCCCTCCCCCCCGAACAGGCATCCCGACCGACCAGAGGAGGCGCTAGTGTAGCGACCAGGACACATACCCACATCTGGCTTCCCACCCACAGACACGGCCAATTGTGTCTGTAGGAACGCCCGACCAAGACGGCGGTAACACGGGAATTCGAACCGTTGATCCCCGTGTTGGTAGGCAATGGAATAGACTGCTACGCTACCCGCACACCCTTAATTGTCTTTTTCTGATCCTTTTATGCCACTATTATAGTATAAGCCTAATCATACTTTAATAATACACATATATCTCATGAAGAAGAAGAGCCATTTATTGGTTGACATTGAACACTGAACTGAACATTGAACATGAATAAATAAAAATTAAATTTCTGTTTGCCTTTTAAACCAAACAAAAATTGCACATAGCAGATATGACATAAATAACTTAAATATAAAAAGCCTATTATTGAAATATAGAAAGAAATTAGTGAAAATGTAAGGTACCAATAATCAAAATAAACAATGTACTATGGCCAAAACAGGCCATATCCTTGTCAACCACAACTATAGCCAGCCATGCTCCTTACTGGTTAGGAAGGTTCTGGGCAAGGAACACCAACATGTTGACCTTATCTGGCTTAAGGCAACATCTCACTGGGGTCACAATGTTGCCAGCTGAACTGAACATTCTCTCAGAGGCAGTACTTGTTGCACAAATGCACATGTACTTTCTTGCTAACTTGGCCATCAAAAGGAACCTTGCGTGGTTGTTGCACCACCACATCAGAGGCTCCACCAAGAGATCCAGTGTCTCTTCCTGCAGGTACTGTCTCAGTTCAATATCAGCCCACACTCTTTTTGGCACAGCCTGGTTAACATTTTGGGTTCTTCTGTTCTGCAACAGGTCGCACAGCCTCTTTTTCTTGGGTGCAGGAGATGCAGAGCCATCCTCTTCTGCCACAGCTCTGTTACAGTCCCCACCTCCGTCACTGTTGCCTCCTTCCTCTCTCATCTCCATCATCTCCCTTAAAAGCTGGTCTTTAGTATCATCCACGACCACAGCATCCCCGATGTTACCCCTATTCCTTGGATTGAGGAGGGTGGCCTTTCTCAGGAGCTCTTGAAGTGGCATTGCGCTGTAATTTTCATCAAGAACACAGCAATTTTTTTCTTGATGTTTGCTGTGAGTGTGGTGTCCTTGGGGTCTGGGGATAAGAGTTCTCCCTTTAGAAGGTCCAGCATAGGTTTCCGGTTTGGCCAGCGAGCGGAATGCCACGTTTGCTGTGAGCTCCGGAGGCCCGTGACTTTATTTCATATTTCTATCGAGCAAAATCCTGTATTCTTGACATTCGTATTCAAGTTCACGTTATCGCAGTGTATTTCGACTTTTTGTTAGATTTTTTGGCCGAAGAATGTCGTCTGGGGATGAAAGTTCCGATGCTAGCAGGTTCAGCCAGGCACCTGCTAGCAACAAGTCGCTTCCCAGAAGGAAGACGGGCCGCTCGTCGAAAGAAGAGCAGAAACAGATTGAGCCGCTGGCCAAAATGATGGAGGAGGTACAGAACATGGTCAGAGAATTCAGAGACACGTTTGACGAGAAGATCAAGGGGCACATTGACCTGAGTCTAGCCAAGTTTGATCAGATGGACAAGTGCCTCTCTGAGAAGACGCGTGCACTGGAATCCGCCATTACGAAATGCGAGGAGTCTGTCGAATTGAACCGAGCGGACGTGTTCGAGCTCCAGAACAAGGGTGATACCAGAGATGGAAAAATCGGTAAATTGGAACTTCAGGTGGAATATCTGACCGAACGCTGTGCTGATCTTGAATCGAGGTCTAGGAGGAATAACCTGAGAATCATTGGCCTGCCGGAGAGTTTTGAGTCGCCTCCGCAGCACGAGTTTGCTGCGAGGTTCCTGAAAGACATGCTGAACCTGACCACTCTGCCCAGAGTTGAGAGAGCTCATCGTGTGGGACGCGTGCGGAGCGGGGAAGAAGGGAACCGTCCCGCGGCCAGGCACTACCTGCTCTGCCTGCAGACCTTCAGGGAGAAGGAGGATATTCTGGAGAAGGCGAGGAAGATGGGTGTTCTTAAATACAAGGACGCACGGATTCACATCTTTCCGGATCTTTCTACCGTCCACGCGCAGAAACGGGCCAAGTTTGATGAGGTTCGGAGGAGGCTGCGACAGGACCACCCCTCCTTCAGATACCACTACAACTTCAGCGCTGGTCTGGTCCTGCTCCCCAAACCCGGAGAGCATCACGTCTTTGCCGACCCCAAGAAAGCCATGCGGTTTCTGGACGCCCTGGGTCCAGCCTGATCTTGGCGGCTAATCTCCGCTACTAGCTGTAGCTAGCTGCCACTGACCTTCGTTTGTGGACCTGGACTGACGTCTGATGCCATTCACTAATGTGTAATTTTGCTGGGGTAGGTGCCCTGTTCTTGAGTTTGATGTCTGTGTGCTACTTGTAGTCGGCCAGACGGCTATATTTTTCGTTTCTATATTAGCCTATCTGGTCGCTTTTTTTTCCACACAATAATCTGATCTAGGCCTAGCCTACATTATTGGACGCCAGTTTGGATAAGATTTATGCGCCATTTTAAGGCCGTCTTCAATGTCCTGAAGAAGTTGCCAGCTTAATAATACATATTATACATATTATTATAGCCTACCTGGCTGTTTATTTATCTAGCCTAAGGTGTAGGGAGGTGAGGTTTTCTGTAATTCATTTCATAATACATTTATCATTAAGCTAATTTTGTTGAGTAGGCTTATGTGTTTTTGTTTTCCTCCTCCCGACTCAGCCATATATTAGGCTATAATTCAATATTGGTCGCACTCCCTCTGGCTGTAGGCCTACTTCTGAATGTTGTTATTTCCTGCGTCCTACCATGGAATTGTGGTTTGTGTGATAGGCCAAACACTCATTACCGAGTAAGGTTAGGTTAGTGGCTTATTAGCCTAGGCCTATCAATATTTTCGTAATAGACCTACACTTTTCTCCGCCTCCACCTGGGCTCTAGGCCTATAGCCTATGGTTTTACTTTTAAGGTCGATTGTTTTTGGGCTACTGTTCGTTGTGGCCTAATTATCTACATATACTGTTTAGGCCTATCTTTTATGTTGTTTTTATAGTGTGGGGAGGTGAGGCTTTTTGCAATTATTATTTTTTATTTCATAATACAGTATGTGTTTTTTTTCTCTCCTCCCGACTCAGGCCTAGCCATATATTAGGCTATAATTCAATACTGGTCGCACTTCCTCTGGCTGTAGGCCTACGTCTGAATTTTATTGTCGGTGGTTGTTTCTGGGCTACTGTTCGTAGTGGCCTAATTATCTTCATATACTGCTTATCTTTCATGTTGTTTCTTGAATATAATTCTGGTCGAATTTGCTGGATAGAAGCATTGCTTTGCATACCAGTCACAGCCTAGAGAAATACAGGAACATCTCTATGCCTGTGTGCGCAATGGGGTTAATGTTATGTGGGTGGGTTTAGTTGGGGTTTTTTTGTTACTGTTTTCATTGATGCATCTTTCACTCGGACGAATGCCAGGTCAGTGGTCTGTCTAGTCAGCCGTTTTTACACTCTCATCCCATGGCGATTCTAACGTTTATTAGCCTTAATGCCAATGGTCTGAATCACCACAGCAAGCGTGTTGCACTGATGGAGGTGGTTCGTAAGAGGGGGGCAGACATCATCCTTTTACAAGAAACCCACAGATTATCCTCTGATGTGAACGGACTAGCTAATAAATATTTCAAGGTTGTGGCATCATCGTGCGCAAACAGTAGAACGAGAGGGGTAGCGATACTCTGCCGCCGCAGATTAAATATGGTTGTGCATGAGTGTTTCTCTGACGAGTCGGGTAGGATAACTTTGGTTAAGGTTTTTGTTGAAGGGCGGCGTATTGCTCTTGTATCTGCGTATGCTCCTAATGGCTGTGTCAAAGACTTTTTCAATCTACTTACTGTCACTACGTTAAAATATTCCGATTGTGCTTTCGTTGTGGGGGCCGATTTTAACGCGGTCATCAATAATGTGCTGGACAGGTCAGGGAGTAGTGCATCGCATGACCAAAAGGCGGCCTTGGATATGCTCGTAAGGTGGGCTGATGAGGTGGGTGTGATGGACCTTTGGAGAAGGTTTAATCCATCTGCTAAGGACTTCTCATTTTATTCAGCAAGGCATAAGTCCTTCTCGAGAATCGATTATATTTTTGTTTCGCAGGGCTTATTCCAAAATATTGATAATGTTATACTTGTCCCCATGACCCTTGTTGATCACAAAACAGTGTTAGCTAAGGCCTCTATCCGCCCTTCTTTAAACAAGGCCCCTCGCTGGCGCTTCAACACCTCCCTCCTGAATGATGAGTCATTTAAGACACAGTTTGTGGCTGCTATGAGAGACTTTTTAGTTATTAATGTCGGATCAGTTGGTGACCCAAGGATTCTTTGGAATGCGATTAAGGGTTTTATTTTGAATAATACTACAGTATATACTTCGACTCTAAGTAACGCGAGGGCTAGGAAGCTTTGTGATCTTGAAAATAGGTTTATCGCTCTGGACAGTCAGTTACAGGCCAAATACAGTGACAGCACAGCCTTACAGCGCAATTTAGTTAAAAAAGAAATAAATTCTCTCCTTAAACGAAGAGCTGAATTCCAAATACACCGCACAAGGCAGTTTTATTATTTTAATGGGGCAAGGCCGAGTCATCTGCTTGCCATGCGTTTGAAATCTAATGAACATTTTGTTGATATTTCTACTGTCAAGGATGCTGATGGCATAGTCAGATCTGATCCTGTGCAGGTGAACAAGGTATTCCAGTCCTTTTATGTAGACCTGTACGCCTCTGAGGTTACTCCAGATGCAGCCAAGCATAAAGATTTTCTAGACAATCTCATACTACCTCGTCTCACAGAAGAGGAATCTGCCTCACTGAACTCTCCTGTCACTCTGGATGAGTTGAAGGAGGCGGTTAAGGCTATGCGCAGAGGCAAATCGCCTGGGTGTGATGGCATCCCCCCTGAATTCTATTTAACTTTTTGGGAAGTTCTGGGTCCACACCTTCTCAACATGATATTGTTTTCTATTGATGAAGGGTCTCTCGCAAGGGATGTGAATATTGCTATTATTTCATTATTATTGAAGAAAGGCAAAGATCCCACTGAATGTGGCAATTATAGATCTCTTTCTCTGCTCAATGCTGATGTTAAGATTTACGCTAAAACTTAAGCAGGCCGCCTCCAAAATTATATGCTTAAGTTAGTACACTGCGACCAGACTGGGTTTATCAGAGCAAGGCTGGCCTCTGACAATGTCAGACGTTTGCTCCACATTATTGACAAAGCTTCTAGCATTAGAACGCCTGCTGCTGTGCTGTCACTTGATGCTCTTAAAGCTTTTGACCGCCTTGAGTGGTCTTTTCTCTGGTCTGTGCTGGCTGCCATGGGTATCGGTGATCCCTTTATCAATATGATCAGGGTGATGTATGCTAACCCTACTGCTAGAGTTCTTACCGGGAAGACTTCTTCACCCTTGTTTGATATAGCCAGGGGCTCCAGGAGGGTTGTCCCCTTAGCCCCCTGCTGTTTGCGCTCTCACTGGAACCCCTAGCACAGACTATTAGGTAGTCTGATCTCGTTGCTCCCCTCGTGCTCAATGGTACCTCTCACCTTATTTCGTTATACGCGGACAATTGTCTCCTGTATGTAGCCGATGCCCCCAAATCAATTCCTCCTCTCCTGGATATTTTTGACCAATTTAGTTCCTTATCGGGTTACAGAATTAATTGGACCAAATCAGCGTTATTGCCCCTGAACGAGGCCATGCGGTCGGCCGTACTTCCCCCGCTTGTTCCGATTGTAAGCCACTTCAAATATTTAGGGATTGACATCTTTCCGTCTCTGACAGTCACAACAAAATCTAACTTCGACTTGACCTTTAAGGTCTCTGAGGACATGATTAGATGGGCTTCAATGCCCAATTCCATTCGTGCTAGGGTTTCCATCGTCAAGATGAATATATTGCCGCGGGTTAATTTTGTTAGCTCTATGCTCCCTCTTCCGCCCCCTCCTCGGTACTGGGATAAACTCCATTCAGCGATTACCAAATTCGTCTGGAAGAACAAGCCTCCTCGCCTCAAACGCACGACCATGAATCGTAACAGATCAGATGGTGGTGTTGCGCTCCCTAACTTAAAGTATTACTGTTGGGCCTACACCTTGCGTTCACTTACGACCTGGCTCGATCCTGGTGCAGAGGTCACGTGGAAATATTTGGAAGAAAACTTGGTTCACCCCATACGACTAGCAGATTTACTGTTTTCTAATATTTCTACTGCCCAGTGTAGGAAACGATTTGGCCCCATCATATCACACCTGGTTGCGGTCTGGAGATCTGTGGAGTCAGCATGTAAGATCACCGCTAAGTGGAACATTTGCTCTCCTATATTTTATAACCAAGGTCTCCTAGTTGATCGTCATCCTATCCCGCATAATAGCTGGTCCAGTAGGGGTGTACACTCTCTTGGTAATCTGTGTGATGACCGTGGTCTGCGCTCTTTTGAGGATCTCAGGAATCAATATGATTTACCGGCCTGGTCTTTTTTTTTCTATCTTCAGTTGAGGGCTTCCATGAAGGCTCACGGGGTGCCGTGGCTCTCTTCTCTCCCAGTGCATCCACTTTATAGAATAATTAGTGAAAAGGTTAGTACTAGGGGTTTAGTTTCTGTGCTATATGGCTTTATCCTGGAAAGAACATACAAACCCCTTGCGCTGGACACAATTTGGAGAACAGATGTGCCCGATCTGGATACTGAGTTCTGTTGGGAGACGGTGTGGTCTAGTATTCTCTTAGCGTCTAGGAATCCAGATCATCAGCAGATACACTATAATTTTATACATCGGACATATCGCACCCCACGACAGAGGTTTTGTATGAAACTTGCTGATAGCCCAAACTGTACACTTTGTTCGCTGAATGTGGTTGGAACCTTCTTTCATATGGTCTGGGAATGTCCAAGGGTGAAAGGGTTTTGGGAAATGGTTGCTGATAAATTGTCCCAATTTTTGTCGATTACTGTACCCGCTGAGCCTGCGGTATTACTTCTCAATGACTTCTCTGCACTACATGTACCACAAATCAAGCAGCGCATATTGCTTGCGGGACTCACAGCAGCCAAGAAGATGGTTGCTATGCGTTGGAAAGCTCCAGATGATTTGTCATCTCGTCATTGGTTCCTCTTATATCTGGACATTGTATATTTGGAGCTCTCGACAGCAAGGATCCATGGAGCAAGGGCTGGAACTATAGACATGTGGAATTCTGTGGCCGCTGAGTTGAAGAACTTTATTGACTGAACACTGACCGAGTACTATATGCTGTTTCTTTTTTGCAATTTTTTCTGTAGTTTTTTTTCTTTTCTTTTCCTTTTTTTTTTCTTCTTGTTTGTGGGTGGGTTTTTGTTTGCATTATTGTTCATTTGTGTGTCTTGTTTAAAAAATGATAAAATAAAAAAATATTTGATCACAAAAAAAGAAGGTCCAGCATAGGCTTCACAGAGGAAACAGTCACATACTTTTCCCTTGATAGAACATCAGTAAAATCAGCCACCGGTTTCAGTGCTGCATTAATGGATTCCAAGACAGATGTATCCTGCCAGGTCGGGCTGAGGTGCCCCATGTTTTCTGTCATCGATCAGGACGCGTCTTATGGCAGGGAGTTGTTCCAGCACCCTCTCTACCATTTTTTGCTTGGTACTCCATCGTGTAGAGACATCCTGCAGGAAAGATAAAACATTTGTTTTGGCTTTTGTTCATTATACCAAGATTACATGACAAAAACATTTATGGTTTCAATTTCAGAACATTTTCTATGGCATCTAATAGAGAGAAATCACTGCTCATGCCCAGATTTCAAGTGTAAATGATAAATAATGTAAAAGTGAATGATGAATAAAATGACTATGTTTACAAATTGACTTATATAAATGTTTTAAATAAATACATGAATAACTCACCAGACTTCTACACAATCCCAAGACGCGAGCTGTGCATTCCTTCTCACTTGCTATGGCATTTGTGACAGCTAAGTGGAGATTATGGCCAAAGCAATTTAGCCATGGCAAACCAAGTCTGCCACAATGTTAGAACCATTATCTGTGGTTATGCAGGACATTTTCTGCTCATCTAATGCCCAATCTGCCAAAGTAGACTGAGGGCATTCTGCAAGTGTATCAGCTGTGTGGGTCTCTGGTGTATATCTTGTTTCTAAACACTTCAACTGTCGAGTCCAGTCAGTGGTGAGGTAATGCATTGTTAAGCTCATGTACGGGGTCATATTTGAGCTTGATGTCTGTAGTAGCTGAGTAAAAGTCAATTTCTTTTAAATCCTTGATAATATCATCCTTCACTTGGTTGTATAAATTGGGGATTGCCGTTTTGGAGATGTATGTTTTTCCTGGTAATTCATACTGCTTGTCAAACTTTTGCAGCATTTCTTTAAATGCTGTTTTTTCAACCGTATTGAACGGCTGCATTTCTTTGGCTATATAACGTGTTACACTGTCTGTTAACGTGCACCATCTGGTACGGTCACATTTATATTTAGACACTCGTCTGAAAGCTTCAGGTACAGCCAATTGCTGGGATGAAACTGCAGCAGGGTCCGTCTTTCCAAGTTCGGCGAATTGGGTGAGGTGGTGGATCCGTAGATATTTTTTTTAATTTATGGTATTAGCACTTTTGACTGCCACCTTTTTGCTGCAAATCAGACAAATCACCCCCTCCAAGTTATTGGACTCTCCTTTTTCATTTGGTTTAAAACCAAAATGTGCCCACAGCGGTGCAGTGGTGGTTGGCTTTGCAACTACGTCCATGATGTTATTGTCAACAGATGCTTGTCGAAATGCAGTCGTCGAATATTAGAGCATAAGCATCTAAAGATAGACAGTTTGTTGGTGCTAATTCACCACTCATGTGCCATTAAACCATCGTAGAAGGGGCGCAACAAGATGATGTCATTAAAAGAGTGCCAGTCAAACAACAAACAGTGGAAAATGATGTGGAAATAGTGATGGAAATATGACATTTCTGTTAGTTTCATCCGGCTGTTATTATACAAATGAACGGAAACAATTCTAACAATTATGCAAATGATTGCAGTCAGGTTAAATGTGCCATTAAACCATCGCAGAAGGGGCGCAACAAGATGACGTCATTGAAAGAGTGCCAGTCAAATGACAAATGGTGGAAAATGATGTGGAAATAGTGATGGAAATATGACATTTCTGTTAGTTTCATCCAGCTGTTTTTATACAAATTAATGGAAACAATTCTAATGACTATGCAAAATGATTGCGGTCAGGTCAAATAATTGCGATCAGATGATTATATAATAATTGTGACAGCCCTATTAGTCACAACTGGCACCGGAGTGGCAGCTAGTCTTCGAGTCCCAGGTTCAATATAACAAGATCACAAACCAATAGATACACTATGACAACTCTCAGGTGCTTCAGAAAGAAGGACACACTTGTAGTCTCAATTCTAAATTCTTGCAATATCAAAGTTACAAGATTTATCAAATGCAAGAGTTAACTGAGTGCTGAGTGAGGCTCAGTCAATTCAATTCCCCTTTCAGGGGCTGTGTGCAAACTTTAATAGAGCCCCCCTGCAGAGGGTAAACAACAGACAATCTTCTTAAGCTTTCCATACATGCAATTTATATATAATAGTGTGTGCGTGCATGTGTGTGTGTGTGTGTTGGGGGGAGTCTATTTGTACAAATGTGTTTAACTATATTTAATGGACTGACACACGACCCTCCTGACTCTGCAAAAAACTGATCCAAACCCCAGGTCTGAGGATGCGTGTGTGTGTGTGTGTGTGTGTGTGTGTGTGTGTGTGTGTGTGTGTGTGTGTGTGTGTGTGTGTGTGTGTGTGTGTGTGTGTGTGTGTGTGTGTGCGTGTATGTAGAGGCATGCACATGTTCTTGGTGCCATTTATGATGTAATATGTTCCAATGACCCCCATATTACCCCTGAACAGCAAAACAGATGTCCTGATGGCTTTTACACCAACGTGAGGTTAATCAGAAAGAGAGAGAGAGCGAGAGAGAGAAAGAAAAAGAGAGAGGGGGGGGGGATAATAGGAGAATCAGACATTTTGAGACAAGCTTTCTGTTTGTGAGAGAAAAAAGGGAGAAAGAGAGACAGGGGATGTGAGAAAGAGACAGATATGGGGCAGACAGAAAAACAGAATGTGTGTGCAAGAATGTGTGATAAATGAAGACGGAGAGAGAGAAAGAGAGAGGGTATAAGAGAGAGACAGATGTGTGTGTTTGTTTGAGAGAGCGAGAGAGAGAGAGGGCGAGAGAGAGAGGGTATAAGAGAGACACAGATGTGTGTTTGTTTGAGAGAGAGCGAGAGAGAGCGAGCAAGAGAGAGAGACAGACAGACAGACAGACACTCTACAGTGAGGGTTTGAATGTACAAGCATTTCAATTTCTAGTCTGATGGACATTATTTACTAATTTCAATGCCCTTGCATTTGAATCACCCATAACATGACATGGTATGAGTAATGGAAACTTTATCATATTTGAACAGTGGAATGGGTCCTCTGTAATTTAAACTAGGGCTGCATGATATATTGTTTCGGCATCATCATCACAATGTGCGCGTGTGCAATACTCACATTGCAGGATATGCGATGTGAAGTAAGGCAAATTAACTCAGACACCTCATGCTACAAATTTTTGCTGCTTGATACAAAAGTAAAGCTCTCATGGTTTCATTTTCCAAAACTAATCTGCAAGAGGAGTTTGTCTGATATAACATAATTTACTTTGATTTAATGCTCGGAACTTTGTCATTTCTCGCTCCGTTTGGACAAATGACACATCGACGTGTTGGCCTGCATCTCGGCTAGTGATGTGTGGGTCACAGTTATATCCACGGGAACCATGGTTAAGCCGCGGGTTGGGCAGGTCTAGTCATAAAAATTAACATTCTGATTAATAGTGGATGAGTTGCAGGAGGGTGAAATTATACATAATTAATGAGGTAAATATTAATTACATTCTCTAAAATGTGAACATATTTTAAGGTTCAATTTTCATCAGGCACAAATTAGCAGACTACTTTCATTGCGCCACCCATTTGCCTTAAGCAGCAATGAAGGCACACAAAAAAACCCGAGAGAAAATTAATAAATTAAAAATAAAATAAATAATAATAAAATAAAACAAAACAAAAAAAGGAAGGGCAGAAAAGTTCTGTGTGGGACATGTCAAGTGCTGGGTATGTCATATGCAACAGCTGCAAAGCCCTGTATGTATATGATAGCCACAAAACTGGTACCTCAAACATGGTATAATATGTTACCATATCATCCCGCTTACATATATCCCACTGAGAAATAACGGTAAAGTGTGATTGGGTGTGGGTCTCTAAATCGGAGAAAATAATTTGTTCGGGTGGGTGGTGGGTGGATGATTTATGCGTACATGCAAATTAGGATGACATTAGAGCCGATCCATGCATCTCTATTTTCGGTCGTCGCTCCACATCATCTGTCTGGTTCCATCTCCTCCTCTTCCCGTACGAATGGTGAAAAAAATGCACTGCTCACTTTTCATAATTTCCCAACAACTCCCCTACAAATTCACCCCAATCATTCTAGAATTATTATTTTTTCCATATAGTTACTCAAGTCTTCTGGTGAAAAACCCTGTATTTTTTCATACTGCAATATATATCTCAGAAAAAAATATCGGCACTGTCCATATTTTGAGGGGCAGATATCTGTATCCCTGGTAGACCTTTGTCTTAACTGTCTAAAGCGTAATGGGCCAACTCAAGCTTTACTTGGTGTCTGCCGCAGCCCAAATATAGAGAGCATTCATTTAAAACCCTACTCATTTGCTTGGTGGGAAATGTATGTGTTCAACTGTATGTGTGTGATTCAAGAGTGAGTACAAGGGCATATATACGCGTACCAACATTAACATAAACCAACACATGCAGTTGTGCACTTAAACAAATGCATAAACAGACACACACACACACAGGCCTACAGTAAATGAATGGGGGGGACAAACTGTTAGTAGATACCAAGTGAAATCTGTCTTGGTTTCACTTCTGCAAGTATTTCACACACTCTGCACTGTGTTGGCATACCACAGCACTAAGCATAGCTCAGGGAACAGGCCTGGCTGCCTTTATCTGACCCGAAAGACTGTGAGCACTGCGATAGCGTTGGAGCGGCGTTGGTGCTTTGACGTTCTTATCGTCCCTCGCTGTCACTGACCAGGGCTGAGTGCTGGCTAGGCCCCTCCCTGCCTCTACAGGACATTTATTACAGTATGCTCTAATCTGATATCTTTTCCGGGAGTGGACAGCTGGGCCCCTTCAGCCCATCCATCCTCACATCAGCAGACATTTCCCCGATTCCCATTATGATAGAGCGCATGCAGCAGCACATACCATCAGTAATAATGCACCATCACTCGCTGGACACACACAATAATTCAATAATTCTTCACATGTTTGCTGAGAAACTAACATTTTAAAACAGTTTATGGAGAAGAATGTGTTGTTTTTTTGTTTTGTTTTTTTTTGTGTAATCTTGACAGCCATTATAGATCCTAACACAAGTAATACCAGCTTGTATTAACTAAGTCTGTGAACTTGGATTATATGCCATTGGTCAGTTATAAAGCATTCTCATAGTGTGTCATGATTCAGCGGGAGGTTGGGCCCATGAAAGGCTATCAGATGAAGTTTTACATGCTGTCTCTGATGGCTGAATGTGATTTGTTTTCATCCCTCTCAGTGTCTCTATCGCTGACAGATAACTGGTGTCAAACACTTTGACTACGTCTCTGCCACAGACAGATTACCTGCCTGCTACGGCACAGGATGGTGTGCCAACAGAGATTTCACATGAGGAATATATAAGCACAGGTGGCAGCAGACACATGTACAATGACGCCCTCAACGAATCATCCACGCACACAAACATACACCCATCACGCCCCAAAAGACACATGAGAGTCTAACACATGTTCATAGGTTGACATGCAAATAAAAATACACAATAAGCGTGACAGACCTCCCACCCAGTGTTGACATGCTGTGTGTTGTTCTTTTGGCCGGTGGGCAAGAACAGGCAAGTTGCCAGCTGACAGTGTTCACCTGTGCAGCCTGGGCCCAAGCCTGTTTAGATCAGCCATTTTTACTGAGTCCACCCTTCTTTCCCCAACCTTCCATCCATCCATTAACCAAGCCGCTTATCCCAATCAGGGTCGCGGGATGCTGGAGCCTATCCCAGCAGTCATTGGGCAGCAGGCGGGGAGACACCCTTGACAGGCCACCAGGCCATCACAGAGCCGAAACACACACACACACACACACACACACACACCTAGGGACAATTTAGTATGGCCGATTCACCTGACCTACGTCTTTGGACTGTGGGAGGAAACTGGAGCACCCGGAGGAAACCCACGCAGACACGGGGAGAACATGCAAACTCCACACAGAGGACAACCAGGGATGACCCCCCAAGGTTGGACCAGCCCGGGGCTCGAACCCAGGACCTTCTTGCTGTGAGGCAACCGCACTAACCACTGCACCTTCCTTCCCCAACCTTAATAATTTTTTCTATCTATGACATGCATTCATTACAAGCACCTCTGACAATACTAACAGCTATACCTACGGACGATTTGGAGACAAAGCAAGAGAGACAAGAGTGAGATGGCTTGGACATGTGTGGAGGAGAGCTGCTGAGTATATTGGGAGAAGGACGCTGAATATGGAGCTGCCAGGGAAGAGGAAAAGAGGACCAAAGAGGAGGTTTATAGATGTGGTGAGGAAGGACAGGCAGGTGGTTGGCGTGACAGAGGAAGATGCAGAGGACATGAAGAGATGGAAACGGATGATCCGTGGTGGTGACCCCTAATGAGAGCAGCCGAAAACAGTAGCAGTAGTAGTAGTATGTTGTAGTTAAATATTGGTATATATTATACTGCATATTTTTAGTCATGTGGCAGCCTAAATACACTGAAAATAAACTGACACAACATTTTCAGCAGGCAAAATCCCCCCCCTCCTTTTTTTCGCCAATTGTATCCGGCCAATTACCCCACTCTTCCGAGCCATCTCGGTTGCTGCTCCACCCCCTCTGTCGATCCAGGGAGGGCCGCAGACTGCCACATGTCTCCTCCGATACATGTGGAGTCGCCAGCCGCTTCTTTTTCACCTGACAGTGAGGAGTTTCACCAGGGGGACGTAGCACGTGAGAGGATCACGCTATTCCCCTCAGTTCCCCCTCCTCCCCGAACACGTGCCTCAACTGACCAGAGGAGGCGCTAGTGCGGCGACCAGGACACATAACCACATCTGGCTTCCCACCCACAGACTCAGCCAATTATGTCTGTGGGGATGCCCAACCAAGCTGGAGGTAACACGGGGATTCGAACCGGCAATCCCCGTGTAGGCAGGCAACGGAACAGACCACTACGCTACTCGGACGCCCTCAGCAGGCAAATTTAAGAGAAAAAAAAATCCTGTACAATTGAAATCACTAGTACTAGTTATTTGGTGAACTAAACCATTTGCAATAAAAAATAAAAAATAAACAGCAAATGTGGCATTTGCTGCTGTTTGGATACCCGGTCAGTCAGTATTCAGTAAGACCACCTATGGCAGATATCACAGCACATGCCCCATTTCCCACACAAACGTATGCAGAGGCAGAGAGGTTGGATTGCTGAGGTCACTGACCTGCCTGCACAGGTAGCGGGTTCTCCAAAAGGAAGACAGTCTGTTTCCAGTGGGTCTTCATGAATTGAGGACCCGTGGAGAAGGTCACCTGTTGGTCATAACATCATGATTAACACTAGAAAATAGATTACAAAACCAGTCCTGTTCCAACAGTCTTGATAACTAATTTAAGTAGGCTTCTCAGAAGTCTGGAACCATTTTAATAGTGCATGGCATGTTTTA